>NC_073393.1:5451656-5751656 GCF_028641065.1 Leucoraja erinaceus
ACATCGAAAGGTGTAAGGAGATATGTTCAAGTATTTACGCCAATTCCTTCGAGTAACTGTTACTCCATGCCTTTGTTGTTTGTTTTAATTTCTTTTTTTTATTTTTGACATATAAACAAGTATTTCTACACTTTTTAATCATCATTTTTTGATCGTCTCGGAGACAGTGGAGTCAATAGAGCATTCTCAAGTGTGTGCTTGCTTGCATATCCTAGCATCCATATGTGGAGCTTCAATTTAATTCCAGATTTTATTTGGCAAAAACATGCTGCCCAAATTATTTTTTTGTATATTTGGCACGGGCAGCAATCCATAAACGAGACACTCTCATCCTTTGCTACTTTTAGCAGGATCTTTGAAGATTTTTTTTTTTTTTAACTTGAGGGGAGAAGGAATTGTGACTAATTAAATTGTCCCTGTCAATGGTGTGTGTCTGGCAGTCAAGAATTAAATAGTTCGAGAATCAGAGTAGCTGTGAGCTAACATTGAGAGATAAACGTGGAACGACACCAAAGTGAGGGAAATCTATCATTTACAATGAAATAATAGAAAGATCAGACGTTACCAATTAAGATGCCCAGGGACAACAAAAGGTGATTATTTTAACTAAGGGTTTCTTTTCACAGATTATAGCAGAAATTAATTACGCTCATTTACCTTGTGCTAAATATTGAAAAAATTATATCGGATAAACACAGGAGAGCTCATGGCGTTTGGAAGGAAAGCAGGTAACCTTTACATTGACAGATTTTATGAACATTTTGGAAAGGAATAATTAAACGTAAATATTTTCTGGCATTGAAAATTTAGCGCTACCAATCCTGGGTCAAACAGACACAGTGAAGTACTTGAATAGCATGATTTAGGGATAATAACGGATTAATTCTATGCGTTATGATAATCCTGCAAAGGTATCTATAATGCAATTACTTTTATGACTAACGAGCACGCACTTGAGATGCAGAGAAGTGCAACGCATTCTGTAATTGAAAATTTAGCTTCAAAGCTCAGTTTGAAGAAGGGTCTCGACACGAAACGTCACCCATTCCTTCTATCCAGAGATGCTGCCTGTCCCGCTGAGTTACTCCAGCATTTTGTGTCTATTCTCAGTTCCAGCATGCTTTAAGTTTGTGGTGGACAAAAGTGCTGGAGAAACTCAGTGGGTGCAGCAGCAGCTATGGAGCGAAGGAAATAGGCGACATTTTGAGCCAAAACCCTCCCATGGATTTCTGTCCCATCCCCTTTCCTCCAGCAGTTTCACTGGTATCATGAGAAGATCTAAGGAGATTCTAAGGAGAAAAATAAAGTCAAATGACATAGATTTTTTAAAAAAAGATGATGCAGTTAATGTTAATTAAAAATGAGTCGAAAGATTTTATCAATGGCGGCACGGTGGCGCAGCGGTAGAGTTGCAGCCTCACAGCGCCAGAGACCCAGGTTCGATCCTGACTACGGGCGCTGTCTGTATGGAGTTTGTATGTTCTCTCCGTGACCTGCGTGGGTTTTCTCCGGGGGCTTCGGTTTCCTCCAACACTCCAAAGACGTACAGATCAAAAATCGTAAATTGTTCCCGTCCCCCCCAGTGTGTGGGATAGTATTAGTCTTCGCTGGTCGGTGCGGACTCGGACGGCCGAAGGGCCTGTTTCCGTGCGGCATCACTACACTCAACAAAACAAAACATGTAAGTCAGTCTTTTACCCAGGTTGGATATGGCAAAGATTAGAGGGCGTGGTTTTAGGGTGAGAATGGGGCAAGTTTATAGGGGATGCATGGGACAAGAGTTTAGCGCAGAGCGGTGGGCACCTGGAATGAGCTGCCTATGGGTGGTGGTGGAGGCAGGTACAGTAGGGGGATTAACGCGGCCTTTAGGTAGGCATGTGGATATGTAGGGATATAGTACACCTGCAGGTGGAGGAGATTAGTTTAACCTGGCATCATGATCGGCATGGACATTATGGGCCGAAGGGCCTGTTCCTGTGCTGTACAGTTCTGAAGCTGAGCTGCACAGTTCCCCAGTCTGACGAAGGGTCTCGACCCGAAACGTCACCCATTCCTTCTCTCCAGAGATGCTGCCCGTCCCCCTGAGTTACTCCAGCGTTTTGTGTCCACTGCACAGTTCTCAGTTCAATGTGTGCTCCCTGTCAGTTGTTGTCCATGGTGATCCCTCGATGGTCTACGTTGCGTTGCTCACAGAACGAAGACGCGTGCTTGTTTAACGTGTACTTGATGTTGCAATCCAGGAAGCACACGGTCCTTCACAAATCAATCAACTCATTCCAATGGCAAGGCAACCAAGATGATTGGAGCTGATAGATCTGTTGCAGCCTTGTAGGTTGGATCAGTTTTGACACTCCTGCCGGTATGGAGGAACAAAAGTGGACAATGAAGACAAGGCAATGCGATCCATATCCCTCCATTTCCCAAATATTCATGTGCTTATATAAACGCCTCTTATAGTGCCCTCCACAATGCTTTGGGACAAAGACCCATCATTTATTTATTTGCCTCTGTACTCCACAATTTGAGATTTGTAATAGAAAAAAATCACATGTGGTTAAAGTGCACATTGTCAGGTTTTATTAAAGGCCATTCTTATACATTTTGGTTTCACCATGTAGAAATTACAGCTGTGTTTATACATAGTCCCCCCCCCCCCCCCCCCCATTTCAGGGCACCATAATGTTTGGGACACAGCAATGTCATGTAAATGAAAGTAGTCATGTTTAGTATTTTGTTGCATATCCTTTGCATGCAATGACTGCTTGAAGTCTGCGATTCATGGACATCACCAGTTGCTGGGTGTCTTCTCTGGTGATGCTCTGCCAGGTCTGTATTGCAGCCATCTTTAGCTTATGCTTGTTTTGGGGGCTAGTCCCCTTCAGTTTTCTCTTCAGCATGTAAAAGGCATGCTCAATTGGGTTCAGATCGGGTGATTGACTTGGCAACTCAAGAATTGACCATTTTTTAGCTTTGAAAAACTCCTTTGTTGCTTTAGCAGTATGTTTGGGATCATTGTCTTGCTGTAGAATGAACCGCCGGCCAATGAGTTTTGAGGCATTAGTTTGAACTTGGGCAGATAGGATGTGTCTATACACTTCAGAATTCATTATGCTACCACCATCAGCAGTTGTATCGTCCATGAAGATAAGTGAGCCAGTACCTTCAGCAGCCCAGACCATAACACCCCCACCACCGTGTTTCACAGATGAGGTGGTATGCTTTGGATCTTGGGCAGTTCCTTCTCTCCTCCATATGTTGCTCTTACCATCACTCTGATATAAGTTAATCTTCGTCTCATCTGTCCACAAGACCTTTTTCCAGAACTGTGGTGGCTTTTTTAGGTACAACGCCCAGAGGATTGTCGGCTGCCCTCTCCTTACCTTGGAGGACCTACACAGTTCCCGCTGCACCAAAAAAACCCAGAATATAATAATCTCCCACCCCCACCACTCCCTGTTTGAACTGTTGTTTCAGGCAGATGTACAGATCCACAAGGACTTTGGACAAATCTTGGGCAGTTCCTTCACTGCTATAAAAGCATAAATGTGGCGCTTGCCATCACTAAAGGGACTGTGGATATGAAATCGACAGAAGGATCTTCGTCTCATGCTGCTTTGTCTGTGTTTTTTACCTTTTTCTTTATTATTTTACCGTGGATGTTTCGTTAGCTTTAGAAATGTTTGAATGCTGCACTGACTGGCTGACATTTTAAATTTCGTTGTACATGGCCCATGTTACAATGACAATAAAGAAACTATTCTATTCTACTATTCTATTCTTGGCAAACTGTAACCCGGCCATCCTATTTTTGCGGCTAACCAGTTGTTTGCATCTTGCAGTGTAGCCTCTGTATTTCTGTTCATGAAGTCTTCTGCGGACAGTGGTCATTGACAAATCCACACCTGACTCCTGAAGAGTGTTTCTGATCTGTCGGACAGGTGGTATCTCAAATTGCGGAGCACAGAGGCAGATAAATAAATGATGGGTCTTTGTCCCAAACATTACGGAGGGCACTGTAAATATCCCTATCATATCTGCCTCCACCATCTCCCATGGCGGCTCGTTCCAGGCACCCACCACATGTTAGATTATCTCATCTTGGTCCAGCAAATCAGCAGTGGAGTTGGGACATATCTTAGGATAAAGATTTGGGAGAATAAACCATGAGAATCATTCAGTGATCTTATCCCACAAGCTAACGGCAAGGCCAGCAGCATAATAGAAACATAGAAACATATAAATTAGGTGCGGGAGTAGGCCATTCGGCCCTTCAAGCCAGCACCGCCATTCAATATGATCATGGCTGATCATCCAACTCAGTATTCCGTACCTGCCTTCTCTCCATACCCCCTGATCCCCCTAGCCACAAGGGCCACATCTAACTCCCTCTTAAATATAGCCAATGAACTGGCCTCGACTACCCTCTGTGGCAGAGAGTTCCAGAGATTCACCACTCTCTGTGGGAAAAAAGTTCTTCTCATCTCGGTTTTAAAGGATTTCCCCCTTATCCTTAAGCTGTGACCCCTTGCCCGGGACTTCCCCAACATCGGGAGCAATCTTCCTGCATCTAGCCTGTCCAACCCCTTAAGAATTTTGTAAGTTTCTATAAGATCCCCTCTCAATATCCTAATTCTAGAGAGTATCTAGAATCTCCTAAATTCTAGAGAGTATAAACCAAGTCTATCCAGTCTTTCTTCATAAGACAGTCCTGACATCACGGACCAGTCGCACCCCGGCCACTCCCTCTTCTCCCCTCTCCCATCGGGTAAGAGGTACAGAAGTGTGAAAACAAACGCACACCTCCAGATTCAGGGACTGTTTCTTCCCAGCTGTTATCAGGCAACGGAGGTCAAGGAAAGAGCATTCACATCGCGGCGCTGTTTCCACCAATCTTTCCCCCAACTCGCACAAGAAGCACAAGCAGCACCAAGATAGACACCATTGTATGCAGATGCCCAGAAGTGTGCTCAGCTCCTGCTGAACAACCTCTAATCTTGTGTGTGGACTCGATACCAAGAGGATCAGTCAACTGAAACATCCTACCAACAACTAGTGAGCGGCCCTGAGCTACTATCCACCTCATTGGTGATCATCGGACCAGCCTTACAAACTTTATCTTGCACTAAACATGATGTGTTGGGCAATTTATTTACACAGAGAGTGATAGGTGTCTGGAAAGCGCTGTCAGGGGTGGTGGTGGAAGGAGATACGGTGATGGCATCTATGTTCTTGCAAGGCCAACGTTAGAAAAGATAAAAAATATTTTAAAAAGACACAAAGTGCTGGAGTAACTCAACAGGTCAGGCAGTACCTCTGGGGAACATGGATGGGTAACGTTTTCGGTCAGGGCCCTTCTTCAGACTGATTGTAAGGGAAAGCAAGAAAACTGGAAGAGAGGCAGGGCTGGGCAAATGGTGGCAGATACTAGGAAAAATGTATCTTTAATTCATTTAAATTGGTGGGGGCAGATAGGGTTGTTAAAATAGTTTAATATTTCCATTTGTACTTATGGAGAGATATTTGGATAAAAATGGGAAAATGATACTGATATTAACAATCCAACTAAAATAACGTGAATGTTCCATTCTATCTCCGGGCAAGAGCTTTCCTTTCTTAGGCCCCCTTCAGTCATGGCTGATCTGACCATGGGTGTCTCCAGGGTTGGAGGATGCCTGTGCGTGACTTTGTTTAACGTGGGGAGACTGGTGCACAGACAGCCACCTTGGTCCTTGACAGATCTGGGTCAGGATCCAGTGGCATGGAGTCCAAGACGACCGGAGACCCTTTTCTGCTGCAGCCTTCATCCGCCTTCCCAGCCGTTGTGACGCTCCACTAAGGTCAGCCATCGTCCTCCGCCTGTTCCACCATTGAGGTCTTGGTTGGATCGCTCTTTGTCAGAGACCTCCCCCTCGACCTTACCGCCATGGGTGGCCCTACCAGGAGCGTAGCTCCAGACGGCATCGCGCTCAGGATCTCAGGTCCACACAAGCTTCTCCACCACGGCAAGGTGACAATTCACGGAGACTTTAGCCATTAGACCAGAGATATAACAGGGAAACAGGCCCTTCGGCCCACCGAGTCCATGCTGACCAGCAATCACCTCGTACACCACCACTACCCAAGAGTCAAGTCAAGAGTCAATTTAATTGTCATTTGGACCCCTGGAGGTCCAAACGAAATGCCGTTTCTGCAGCCATACATTACACACAAATAGACCCCAGACACAACATAATTACATTTTACATAAACATCCATCACATAGCTGTGATGGAAGGCCAAAAAAAACCCTACACACACTAGGGAAAATGTACTATTTTACTGAAGCCAATTAACCTACAAACCTGCACATCTTTGGAGTGTGGGAGGAAACTGGAGCACTCCGGGGAAAAAAGCATGTGGTCACGGGGAGAACGTATATACTCTGTACAGACAGCACCCATGTTTAGTTGAGGCATTAATATTTTATGGAGAAAAATGAAGGTGGAGCAAAGCGCCTGGTGCCGGAGTCACGCAGCGTTTCTGGTTGAAGAACGGTTTCGGTTTTTCATGGTCAGGCCCATGAAAAGCCTTGGGTGATGTTTTGGCTCCAGACCCACCCATCTTCATGTGTCTGAAGAAGAGTCCCGACCCGAAACCCATCCTCTTTCTCCAGAGATGCTGCCTGACCCGCTGAGTTCCTCCTGCATTTGGTGTCTATCTTTGGTATAAACCAGCATCTGCAGTTCCTTGGTTGCATGAAAAAGCCTTGTTTTGCATGTTATCCAAGCAAATCAGACAATGCTGCACATAAATACAATCAAGCCAAAACCCAGGAACAATAGAAAGTGCAAAGGGGAAGATACAGAGTGCAGAATATAGTTCTCAGCATTGTAGCGCATCAGTTCCAGAGACAAAGTCCAATGTCCGCAATGGGGTAGAGGTGAATGGGACAGTACCCTATCCTATGGGAAGACCATTAGTAGATAATTTCATATCATAATAAACAGTCATATTTGAGATAAGTCCTGTTGGAGACTATTTTTTTCTTTGCTATTCCACCCCTCCTTTCCTAACTCAGTAATCTGAAGAAGTGTCACCTATCCATGTTCTCCAGAGATGCTGCCTGACCCGCTGAGTTACTCCAGCATTTTGTGTTTAAATAGACAATAGACAATAGGTGCAGGAGTAGGCCATTCAGCCCTTCGAGCCAGCATCACCATTCAATGTGATCATGGCTGATCATCCCCAATCAGTACCCCGTTCCTACCAGATCTATATCGGTGAGACCAAGCAGAGGTTGGGCGATCGTTTCGC
The DNA here is from genome assembly GCF_028641065.1 of Leucoraja erinaceus. Lineage (NCBI taxonomy): Eukaryota > Metazoa > Chordata > Chondrichthyes > Rajiformes > Rajidae > Leucoraja > Leucoraja erinaceus. The sequence goes on from NC_073393.1 coordinate 5,458,950, forward strand.
CGAACACCTCCGCTCGGTCCGCAATAACCAAGCTGACCTCCCGGTGGCTCAGCACTTCAACTCCCCCTCCCACTCCGTCTCCGACCTCTCTGTCCTGGGTCTCCTCCATGGCCACAGCGAGCAGCACCGGAAATTGGAGGAACAGCACCTCATATTCCGTTTGGGGAGTCTGCATCCTGGGGGCATGAACATCGAATTCTCCCAATTTTGTTAGTCCTTGCTGTCTCCTCCCCTTCCTCAGTCCCCCTGCTGTCTCCTCCCATCCCCCAGCCTTCGGACACCTCCTCCTTTTTCATTTCTTGTCCCCGCCCACCCCTCGCCCCCGATCAGTCTGAAGAAGGGTTTCGGCCCGAAACGTTGCCTATTTCCTTCGCTCCATAGATGCTGCTGCACCCGCTGAGTTTCTCCAGCTTTTTTGTGTACCCCGTTCCTGCCTTCTCCCTATATCCCCTGACACCGCTATTTTTAAGAGTAAGATTGTTACTGGACTGTATGCAAAAAAAGATTGACACTGCACCTAGGTTCATGAGACAATAATGTGGCATTGGCCCTTTCATTAAACCATTGTAACATTTCACCACAGATACAATGATGCCACCATTGACCCATCTTAACTTGAAGGCAGTTAAAGCTCATTGATCAGAAAAATTATTTGCAGTGCGTGCCAAAAAAACATCACTTATCCATGTTCTCTGGAGAGGTGATGCTTCAGGTCAGGACTCTTCAGTCTGAAGAAGGGTCCCGTCCCGAAACATCACCTATCCATGTTTCTCCCGAGATGCTGCCTGACCCGCTGAGTTAGTCCAGCACTCTGTGTCTTTTTTGTAACCCAGCATCTGCATTTCCTTGCTTCTACAAATATCTATGAAGTCCAGACTCAACCTTGAGGTAATGGCTCATTGGGAAGGGGTCAAGGAACTCTCGACAATGACACTCGACCACAGGAAGAACTCAGTGGGTCAATCCAGGCAGCGTCCGTGGAGGGAATGATCAGGACGGAACCCTTCAATCAGTTGGAAGAAAAGTCCCAACTTGAAATGTCATCTACAGATGCTGACTGACCCACTGAGTTCTAGTAGCTACATCACATAGTTAATATGGCTGCCGGAAAGGATACAAATTGCTGGAGTAGCTCAGCAGATCAGGCAGCATCTTTGGAGAACATGGATAGGTGACGTTCCGGGTCGAGACCCTTCTTCAGATTACTGCAGGTGGAATAGCAAAAAAATATAAAAATATCTCCAACACGAGGTATCTCAAATACGACTGTTCGTTATTATATGAAATTAGTTTCTGACAATGTGGACGATATTTTCAAAAGCAGCTCACGTGCGGCACGGTGGCGCAGCTGTGGAGTTGCTGCCTTACAGTGCCAGAGACCCGCGTTCGATCCTGACTACGGGTGCTGTCTGTTGGTACGTTCTCCCCGTGATTTGCGTGGGTTTTCTCCGGGCGCTCCGGTCTCCTCCCACGCTCCAAAGACGAACAGATTTGTAGATTAATTGGCTTCAGTAAAGATTGTAAATTGTCCCTGTAGGATGGTGGATAGTGCATGAAGTGCTCGCTGGTCGGCACAGACTCGGTGGGCCAAAGGGCCTGTTTCAAGTCAAGTCAAGTCAAGTTTATTCGTCACATACACATACGAGATGTGCAGTGAAATGAAAAGTGGCAATGCTCGCTCGCGGACTTTGTGCAAAAAGACAAACAAACAAACAACCAAACTACAAACAGAATGGAACAGAATCACATCTTCTTTTACATATTAAATATTGTGGGCGGAAGGTAAAAGGGAATAAAAACAGCAAAAAAATTTTTTTTAAAAAGCAGTAGAGTGGTTCAGTAAAGTTAGTCCCTGGTGAGATAGGAGTTTACAGTCCTAATGGCCTCCGGGAAAAAACTCCTTCTCAACCTCTCCGTTCTCACAGCATGGCAAACGGAGGCAGCTGGAACAGTCCGTTGCAGGGGTGGAAGGGGTCTCCCATGATTTTATTGGCTCTGGGCTTCCGCGCTGTATCTTTGAACTAAACTTAAAAGAACATATAGAGTGGGTAGACATAAGCCTATGGTGATGAAGCAGAGCATATTACAAGGGCCAATTCTCTATTTTTTTTGTACCAAAGGCAAATTAACCTACAAACCTGTACATCTGTGGGAGGAAACCAGAGCACCCGGTGGAATCCCACGTGTTCACGGGCAGCACGTACAAACTCCATACAGACAGCACCCACAGTCAGGATCGAACCGGGGTCTCTACCCCCAAGGGAGGTGACCTAAAATTGGGGAAATCAATGTTGCTATTGAAAATAGACACAAAATGCTGGTGTAAATCGGTGGTGTAAATAGGCAGCATCTCTGGGGGAGTGAAACATAGGAATAGAAATTAGGTGCAGGAGTAGGCCATTCGGCCCTTCGAGGCACCGCCATTCAATATGATCATGGCTGATCATCCAACTCAGTATCCCGTACCTGTACCCCCTGAAGAAGGGGTCTTCGCCAATGAACTGGCCTCAACTACCTTCTGTGGCAGAGAGTTCCAGAATTCACCACTGTGTGAAAAAAGTTCTTCTTCCTTCCCTTATCCTTAAGTGGTGTAGGTGACATTTCGGGCCGAGACCCTTCGTTCTGTCAGTCTGAAGAAGGGTTTCGGCCCGAAACGTTGCCCATTTCCTTCGCTCCATAGATGCTGCTGCACCCGCAGAGTTTCTCCAGTATTTTAGTCTTCCTTCGATTTTCCAGCATCTGCAGTTCCTTCTTAAACCCTTCTCTATATCGTTGGGCTGTCAGCTACCCAAGGTTTAGAACTTATATGGAATTAAACAATGCTGATGTTTTTTTTTGCATTAACTAGTCCTTGTATATATCTGCTTTCAGTATCCAACCGGCTACACTTAGGATGGCGTATATTCACTCTTATTTGTTCCCTCCACACAGCTTAACCCTTTGATCAGTGGATAACTCATTCAGCTGGTATGTGTAAACAGCAATGATAAAAGGGCTGCGAAAGAATCCAAATCCCAGACAACTAGTAATAAAATCCAACCGAACATTGTTTCTGAAGATATGTACTAATGGAATGTTTTACTGCTTCCTGTTTTCAACTTTGAAGTGAATGAATAATAAAAACACTTAAAAAAAAAGCAACAAACATTTTAAGTTAAGGGGATCCGATTTAATGCCAGGCAGGGTTGCCTCTTTCCCCGTTAGTTTTACAGAACAATGAGATCACTTGGGTTTTTTTAGTGCTTGTAACACAATTTCTACATAAGCTTTACTGATTAGCCATCGTTTTGCTCAACAATTTAAGAGAAAATAACTATTTTCTCCCTAGAGTTTTACAGAACAATGGGATTCTTCTCTTTTTTGGTACTCGTAGCACACAATTCTTACACAGCTCTACTGATTTACCATGGCGAGCATTTAAGATAAATTAACTCCCCCCCCCCCCCCCCAGCTCTCTTAAAGCAGTAGTTTTTGTATTCGGTTAGTCAGGCAGTGAAACAAACAAACTGATTCATTAGCATTTAAAGCTGGGTGGTTTTGCAAATGGATATGCAGGGTGGTAACAGCTACAGTTCCAGGCTCTGCTTAACAAATATAATTTGCAAACTGTGATTTTACCTTAAAGAAGCACTTAACAAAAGCACACCTGGGTATGGATTAACGGACAATGGGTTGTCAACATATATGAGCCCTTCTACACATTTCCTGGTTACAATGAGATTCTTAACTATGCAAACTGCAAACAATTTCATTGATTGGGATTCTGGGATTAGTTCTGAATGGGGATTTTTTTAATTTACCTTTGTAGTTGCAATATATACATTTTTAAAACTTGAAGCAACTTATTTAAAATGAGGTATTTCATTAACTCGGACTGAGAACTAATACGCTACAGTTAAATGAATGTATGTGATTTCCATAGACAAGTCTTTCCTGATTACGGGTGTATCTTCAAGGAACAAATGAAACTGGGATCATATTACACCATTTGTCCCTTTATCTCAAATGTTATCTGCGATCTATGGTTCATTTTATAACACTGCCAGTACATTTGAAAATGCACAAGATAAGATTCTCAATCTCGAGGATTAATCTGGCTGGTTTCTGAAACAATTTGACCTCAAGAGATGACTTTGGATAGTATTACTTGTCCCATTGCTTAAAACAATTATCAAGGGACGGTTAGAAAACGGCTCTTTTAATGGTGTAAACGGCAGTTCCTTATGGCAACAAAGGGCCAAATGTTGACCCTTAGGATAAAAAAAAACCCTGGCAAAATACTCTCACAATAACGCCACCTACTCTGATAACAGATAGGAAGTGGAGTCAGTGAAATGCCTTAGCGCAAAATAGAAAATAGCCGCAAACAAACAAATACACAGAAACCGAGAGAATGGAAAGCATCATACCACGAGCCTGCTTTCTTTAAGACTTTAGACCATCTGTTTAATTAAATGACATGCTGTTGCCATTATGTCAAAAATAGGTTTAATGCGGAACCCCCCCCCCCACCCCCCCAACCCCAACAATACTAAATTGAAACAAGGAGGGGGGGGGGGGAGAATGTGCCAATGTAATAACTGACACTTTTTAGTTACATGCATATTAGTTTCAAATTCAAAGGCAGAGAGAGAGCGGCCAAGACAGGGAAGGTACCAATTGAAGGCAATTTCTCTTTGTTATCAAGTGAAATGACTCAACAAATATGATAATAAATCACTGCAGAAATCAATCTGAATGTAGGCAACTGTGCTGGGCTGATAATGCATCAATCAATATTTAATGTTTATACTTTAATTAATCCTGGGTCAGGAAGCATTCTTTCAGTGACAAAATAATGATTTGGTATAAAGCACCTTTTATATCAAATGCATACAAGTTGCTGGCTATCTATTACTCTTTGATTTGACTACTAATTGATCATCCTGCCCTTTCAGATTCCCCATGCACACACACAGTGGCACAAACGGGTGCTGGCCATCAATATAGTTATTCAAACCTTGGTTCTTTTTATAAAATAATAAAATCTGGCCACAACAGATTATATCGTGAGGTGGACAACAAACGGCAGAGATTGCGGAGAGCTGTAAAAATGTGAATGTGTTACAAATCAGAGCATGAAAGACGGTTTGATTTAATTTAATTTAGAGATACAGTGTGGAAACAGGCCCTTCAGCCCACCGAGTCCATGCAAACCGGCCATCGTCGGTTCCCACTTTAGACTTTAGACAAACAGCCTTGAAACAGGCCCTTCAGCCCACCCAGTCCATGCCGACCAGCGACCGCACTTACACAAGTTTTATCCTACGCATTAGAAACATAGAAACAAAGAAAATAGGTGCAGGAGTAGGCCATTCGGCCCTTCGAGCCTGCACCGCCATTCAATATGATCATGGCTGATCATCCAACTCAGTATCCTGTACCTGCTTTTTCTCCATACCCCCTGATGATCCCTTTAGCCACAAGGGCCACATCTAACTACCTCTTAAATATAGCCAATGAACTGTGGCCTCAACTACTTTCTGTGGCAGAGAATTCCACAGATTCACCACTCTCTGTGTGAAAAAAAATTCTCATCTCGGTCCTAAAAGACTTCACCCCTTATCCTTAAACTGGGACCCCTTGTTCTGGACTTCCCCAACATCGGGAACAATCTTCTTGGGACTGGGGACAATTTACAATTTACACAAGTCAATTGACCTACAATCCCGTACATCTTTGGAGTGTGGGAGGAATCCGGTGCATTCAGGGAAAACCCATGCGGTCACTTGGAGAACGTACAAACTCCGCACAGACAGCACTTGTGGTCGGGATCGAACCCGGGTCTCTGGCGCTGTGAGGCAGCAACTCTACCGCTGCGCCACCGTGGGATACTGAAAGTGTTGGAGTTCGAAGTGAATCATAACTCATAATTAGAATCATACATAATCATAATCAGTATACAGACACATACACAGAGAAACATCCTCAATAAAAATGATTGTTTTAAAAAGGATTACTGAGAAGAGATGTTTAAGAGGGAACTGCAGATGCTGGAGAATCGAGAATCCCGTCTGAAGAAGGGTTTCGGCCCGAAACGTTGCCTATTTCCTTCGCTCCATAGATGCTGCTGCACCCGCTGAGTTTCTCCAGCCTTTTTGTGTAACCTACTGAGAAGAGATATTGTTTTAATTGAACATAAATACAACACAATCCTATGATTTGGTTTATTGAGGGCTGATCACGACAGGGGAAGAATTGCTAGAAGGAAAATGATTTACAGAAAATTAAACAGGTTATTCCTTCCTCTGAGAAAACTATCAGAGGCTAAAGTTGGCACGTGAGATCCTCAAACAAATTCTCTTTGTTAATGTTGTGGGTGACAGAATTCCCAGCGTGATTTATTTGTGGAAAGTTGCTATCTTTTCCCCCGGCGTGTGTCGATTTTAAAAACTCAATCAAGTATCTGAAGAATTTTATGATGAGCATCACTCTTGTACAAACCTGACAGCGCAAATGGATAAAATCACAGACTGATGCATGCTTTAGTAGCCCTTGAACAGAAATCTGAATCTGGATCCATTTAATCTATGTTACCTGAGACGTAAGGGATGGATGTTTTTACTCCCATATTACATCAGAGTTTATTTGTACCAATTGTTATCGAGCATTTTTTTTTTTTGAACAGTAGCGTTTACAGAATCAATGATCAGATTGAAGGGTCTCGACCTGAAACGTCGACCGTTCCTTCTCTCCAGAGATGCCGCCGGTCCCGCTGAGTCACTCCAGCTTTTTGTGTCTATCTAAGGGGTTCAGAGAAGATTTTCGAGAACGTTGCCAGGACTAGAGGGTCTGAGCTATAGGCAGTGGTTGAGTAGACTGGGACACTAATCCCTGGAGCGCAGGAAGATGAGGGGCAATCTTATTGAGGTGTCAATCTTCGGTGTAAACCAGCATCTGCAGTTCACATTTCCGACATATCAATTAGCGGGACATTGAGGTAGGAGCAGGATATTTCAATGAGCAGAACACAAAGTGCTGGGGGCAACTCAGCGGGTCAAGTAGCATCTCTGGAGAAAAGGAATGGGTGACATTTCGGGTACAGACCCTTCTTCAGATAGTCAGGAGTGATAAAATCAGAGACAGTCTGTGAGATAATAAAAGTCTATGAGTCTGAGGAAGGGTCTCGATCCAAAACGTCACCTATTCCTTTTCTCCCGACATGCTGCCTGACCCGCTGAGTTATTCTGGCATTTTGTGTCTATCTTTGGTGCAGTTCCATCCTATACTCTGTGGCGGCAATGCATTGGCGATGTTTCAATGGACAATAGGTGCAGGAGTAGGCCATTCGGCCCTTCGAGCCAGTTTCGGGGTCAGGACCCTTCTTCAAACACAAAGGGCTGGAGGAAATCAGCGGGCCAGGCAGCATCTAGGGAGGGGGTAGAACAGGCGACATTTTGGGTCGGAAGTCTGAAGAAAGGTCCTAACCCGAAACATGGCTTGTCCATTTACTTCCTAGATGCTGTAGTGAAGGAGCTGCAGATGTTGGTTTATACCGAAGATAGTCTCAAAATGCTCAGCGGGTCAGGCAGCATCTCTGGAGAAAAGCAACAGGTGACGTTTCGGGTCGGGACCCTTGCATCTACCTTGGGCTCTTCCCAATTGGCTAATTTCTCTAAGATTGAGTCTAGATTTCATAGTTACTTGCAGAAACAAGGAACTGCTGACGCTGGATTATAAAAAAAGATACAAAGTGCTGGAGTAACTCAGTGGGTCATGCAGGTATCTCTGAACAACATTGATAGATGATATTTCAGGTCAGGACCCTTCTTCACACTGAAGGGTCTCGACCCGAAAAGTCACCCATTCCTTTTCTCCGGAGTTCCAAAGGATGCACGGTAGCGCAGCACCAGAGACCCGGGTTCGATCCTGACTACGGGTGCTGTCTGTACAGAGTTTGTACGTTCTCCCCGTGACCTGCGTGTGTTTTCTCCGAGATCTACTCTGATCAAGAAGGCTCATCAGCGTCTCTTCTTCCTGAGGAAACTGAAGAAGGTATCGGTCTCCTGGCTTGGGTTTGGTCTAAAGTCAAGTCACCATCGAGAGCATCCTTACCAACTGCATCACAGTATGGTATGGCAACTGCTCTGTCTCCGACCGGAAGGCATTGCAGAGGGTGGTGAAAAATTGCCCAACCAAACAAATTATAAAACACAATCATCCACTCCATTGAGTCTGTACAAAGCAAGCGCTGTCTGCGGAAAACGCTCTGTACCAAGGACTGCTCTCACCCCAACCATGGACTGTTTACCCTCCTACCATCCGGGAGGCGCTACAGGTCTCTCCGTTGCCGAACCAGCTCCTCGAGGAACCTCTCCGTTCTCGGCTGCATGGCAACGGAGGCGTTTGCCTGACCGTAGTGGCTGGAACAGTCCGTTGCCCCCCCCCCCCCCCCCCGGTCTCTTATTTTTTTTTTTGGAGTTCAAATCGTGTTGTATGTCGCTCTTCAACGGAGATGCTAAATGCATTTCGTTGTCTCTGTACTGTACACTGACAATGACAATTAAATTGAATCTGAATCTTCGGTTTCCTCCCACATTCCAAAGACGTATAGGTCTGTACGTTAATTGGCTTGGGTTTGTATACTTGGTAGAAGTGTACATTGTCTCTAGTATGTAGGCTTGTGTTGGTGTGCGGGGATCGCTGGTCGGTACGGTCTTGGTGGGCCGGAGGGCCTATTTCCGTGCCGTACTTCTAAAATTAAAACTAAAAGACGCTGCCTGACCCTCTGAGTTACTCCAGCACTTTGTGTTTTGCTCATCATTCTGCCACTCACAAACACCTTCCTAATGCATCCCCCCAGTGACATCTAATCAGAGCTTGATATAATTGCAGCATATCTGCATTCTAGACCTATTTAAATGTCAGAGCATATTCAGCATTTACTATTTATTTTCCAGTCATATTTGATGGCATTTCAGAAATTGTTTTACACGGAACTCCACAAGACTCCAACACTTTCAAATTTCAACAATTTAGAAATGATTCTGCTCTAGTTTACACCACAGCGGTATGAACATTGTCATCCAATTTCAGGTAGTCCCTGCTTTCTCCTTCTTTCCCCTCCCCTTCCCAGCTCTCCCACAGCCCACTGTCTCCGCCTTTTCCTTTCTTCTTCCCGCCTACCCCCCCCCCCCCCCCCCATCCCCACATCAGTCTGAAGAAGGGTCTTGACCCGAAACGTTGCCTATTTCCTTCGCTCCATAGATGTTGCCTCACCCTCTGAGTTTCTCCAGCATTTTTGTCTACCTTCGATTTTCCAGCATCTGCAGTTCCTTCTCAAACAACTGCTCTAACAATATGTGCATTCACTTAAGGCCCCATTATAATTTAATGCTTTCACGTAGACTATTTGCAATGCTGCAAATCTTTACTTCATCAATAAATGGTTTCCTATCCCATTAATCAAAGTTATTGACAAATGCAGTCAACAAGTGGGGCCCCAACATAGAAACATAGAAACATAGAATTAGGTGCAGGAGTAGAGGCCATTCGGCCCTTCGAGCCTGCACCGCCATTCAATATGATCATGGCTGATCATCCAACTCTGTATCCTGTACCTGCCTTCTCTCCATACCCCCTGATCCCTTTAGCCACAAGGGCCACATCTAACTCCCTCTTAAATATAGCCAATGAACTGGCCTCAACTACCTTCTGCGGGAGAGAATTCCACAGATTCACCACTCTCTGTGTGAAAAAAGCTTTCCTCAGCTCGGTCCTAAAAGATTTCCCCTTTATCCTTAAACTGTGACCCCTTGTTCTGGATTATCCTTAAACAGTGACCCCTTGTTCTGGAACATATGGGGCCCTTGCTTACCTCCTTTTTGAGGGTCTTCCCATTGTCTCTGTATTTCTAAATCCTTACTAGAATAAATTTCATAACACGATAAATAATATGCTTTTAATTCCATCAACGTCACCTTAAGCCACATGTCTCACGTGAGGTTTCAGCACATAATGCCCATACACAAACATAGTTAGATGTTCCCCAGTGCACTAATGCATCCATTTAGTTTAAGGAGCCTGTTTCCTTTATCATCGTTACTATATTTGCATTTCGTTCATTCATTATTCTATATTTCTCTACATCACCGTCTATATCTCTCGTTTCCCTTTCCTGGGACTTTCAGTCAGAAGAAGGGTCTCGACCCGAAACGTCACCCATTCCTTCTCCCCAGAGATGCTGCCTGTCTCCGCTGAGTTACTCCAGCTTCTTGAGTCTATCCTCGGTTTAAACCAGCAGTTCCTTCCTGCACATTAAGTTTGGTTTAGTTTAGAGATACAATGCGGAAACACGGGAAAGGTGTCGAACGCGGATCGTTGGCGGGTAATACTCAAGCAATTAGGAAAACGAAAATATTGTGGCCTTTATCACAATAAATTTGAGTTAAAAAAAATAATGAAGTCCTGCGCCGTTTACATGGGGCCTTGTTGGAACTGCACCTGGTCTATTGTGACAGAACTGGTCTTTGTACTAGAGGGAGGGTATAATTATGGTGAGGTGACCATTCACCGGGCTGATTGCTGGGTTGGGATGGGAGGGGTGGTTTGCCTTATTAGGAGAGATTAAGCTGAGTATGCCCATACACTATTGAGCTCAGGAGTCGAGGCGATCTCATTTCAGCATTCAAGATTCATACAGAGTTTGACAGGGTCGATGAAGGGACGGTATTCCTGCTGCTCGGCCTGTCGAGAAACAGGGATCACAGTCTTAAAATAAGCGGCATGGAGGCGCAGCGGTGGCGTTCCTGCTTTACAGCGCCGGAGATTGGAGTTCCTGGTTTACAGCACCGGAGATCCGGGTTCGATCCAGACATATTATTCCTTCCTCTGAGAAAACTATCAGGGAGTAAAGTTGGCATGTGAGACCCTGTAATAAATACTCTTTGTTAATGTTCTGCACGACAGAATTTCCAGCTCCAGACTGAACATAGAAAAATTGAAACATAGAAAATAGGTGCAGAAGTAGACCATTCGGCCCTTCAAGCTAGCACCGCCAATCAATATGATCATGCCTGATTATCCAAAATCAGTACCCCGTGCCTGCTTTCTCCCCATATTCCTTGATTCCTTTAGCCCTCAGAGTTAAATCAAACTCTCTCTTGAAAACTTCCAGTGATTTCGCCTCCACTGCCTTCTGTGGCAGAGAATTCTACAGATTCACAACTCTCTGGGTAAAAAATGTTTTTCCTCATCTCAATCCTAAATGGCCCTACCCCTTATTTTTTAATAATATTCTTAATATTCCTAATTCTTACCCAGGGAACTGTCTGCGAGTTTGTACGTTCTCCCTGGGACCACGTGGGTTTTCTCTGGGTGCTCCGGTTTCCTACCACACTCCAAAGATTGTGCAGGTTGGTAGGTTGTGTAGGAAGGAACTGCAGATGCAGGTTTACACCGAAAATAGGCACAAAATGCTGGGGTAACTCAGCGGGACAGGCAGCATCTCTGGAGAGAAGGAATCGGTGACGTTTCGGGTCGGGTCTAGCAAACCGCCGTGGTGTATGGGCCCATGACTGCCTCTCTGCCTCAGAGGGCGGTGGAGGCAGGTTCTCTGGATGCTTTCAAGAGAGAGCTAGATAGGACTCTTAAAAATAGCGGAGTCAGGGGATATGGGAAGAAGGCAGGAACGGGGTACTGATTGGGGATGATCAGCCATGATCACATTGAATGGCGGTGCTGGCTCGAAGGGCCAAATGGCCTACTCCTGCACAGTGCCGGATTTAGATGAAGAGAGGCCCTAAGCTGTTCCACTTGTGAGGCCCCCAACGACCGGACGGCCATGGCGGCCAAATCTCCCATAATTCAAAGCGAGGGGGTCAGCGCAGCATGCCTGCAGCGCTGCGCAGCGGCCGATGATGTGATGGCCGTGGTTGTGCGCATGTGCAACGGGCTGCCGTGCCGGCTTCTGAGGAGCGAGATTAGCCCGGCGGCCCGGACACGGTTAGGAAAGGAGGGGTGGAATAGAGAGCCCAAGTTGAACGGTAGGGGTTTCTGCCTTGGCCGGAGGCTCCCTAACCTCAGGCCCACAATTTTTTCGGGGCCCCCCTAGAATCTGGGCCCCAATATAGACTGTTTTTATACGTAAAAATCCGGCACTGCTCCTGCACTATTGTCATTTTCTAAACTAGACTCTATGAGGCGACATTTGATCTGAAGAAAGGACCCGAAACATCAGATAGAGACATAGAAACATAGAAAGTAGGTGCAGGAGTAGGCCATTCGGCCCTTCGAGCCAACCTTTCAATATGGTCATGGCTGATCATCCAGAATCAGTACCGCGTTCCTGCTTTATCCCCAGATATCCCTTGATTCCGTTGGCCATAAGAGCTATATCTAACTCTCTCTTGAATACATCCAACTGAATACATCTTGAACACATGTCACCTAGCCATGTTCCCCACAGATGCTGCCCGACCCATTGAATTCCTCCAATATTTGTGTCTTCTTTAAATTATTCTTGGCATCACAGCAAAAAATGTCGCCTTAATCAGCATCAGTAAAAAAGACTATCACATGGGTGTGAGATTGTGTTGAATTCACATTGGTGACTGCTTTTCCCATTTTGCAGTGGCGACACATTTCAAGATTACTTTATGGCTGTTAAGTACTTTGGAATATCTTGAAGTTGTTTTTGGCACTATACAAATGCAAATGTTTTTTCCTTACTGAGTACCAGTTCACACATCCTCCGCAACTATTCATCTCTATATTTGGTCCCGACTCTTTCTTTCATTTCCACACGTTGAGAATAGCCTTCAACAAGAGAGGGCAAATGCCGCCAATTATCTTCTAAAAACCCAACCACATATTCCTATTTCTCCCCAACGTTCAACACTTTCTCCATAATCTCTGGGGTGAGGGGGAAGGTTTGGCACGGTGGCGCAGCGGTAAAGTTGCTGCCTCACAGCGCCAGTCCCAAGTTTGATCCTGACTACAGGTGCTTAACTGTGTTGGATTTACACAACAACCTCCCCGTGACCTGCGTGGGCTTTCTCCGGGTGCTCCGGATTCCCCCCACACTCCAAAGGCGAACACGTTTGTGGGTTCATTGGTGGTGGATCTGTGGAATTCTTTGCCACAGAAGGCTGTGGAGGCCAAGTCAGTGGATACATTTAAGGCAGAGATAGATAGATTCTTGATCAGTACGGGTGTCGGAGGTTATGGGGAGAAGGCAGAAGAATGGGGTTAGGAGGGGGAGATAGATCAGCCATGATTGAATAGACTTAATGGGCTGAATGGCCTAATTCTACTCTTATCACATGATTTTAATTGGCTTTGATAAAATTATAAATGATCCCTGGCTAGCACGTGGGATAGTGCTAGTGTACGGGGTGATCGCTGGTCGGCACGGACTCCGTGAACCAAAGGGCCTGTTTTTGCACTATACCTCTAAAGTATAAATTCTAACGTCTAAAGTCTTCCACCGCCCGCTCTCCTTTCCACTAATTTTTGATCAGTACCTGAAATTTCCCTTCTCTTTGGCGAAACTCTTTTGACATCTTCGCAACATGGAAGGTGTGAAGAAGGGTCCCGACCCGAAACGTCACCGACCCATGATCTCCGGAGGTGCTGCTGCTGCCTGACCCCGCTGAGTTACTCCAGCACTTTGTGTCTATCTTTGCTATGAACTGGCATCTGCAGTTCTTTGTTTTCCAAGTTGCGCAGGCTGGTCCCAGAAACTGATCGAACGTCCACTTGGTCAAGGATGCAGCTGTTAAACGTTTAACTGTTGGATTTGATTAAATAAGTCTGAATGTGGTGTCAGGACAACTGTTTTTAAGCATCGGTCAAATAATGACTCGCTGGATTTCAGTTTATCAAAGTTTACTGTCAGCTAACCCGGCACAGGTTCCCACCTGATGAATGAAGACACAAGGTGCTGGGGTAACTCAGTGGACCAGGTAGCATCTCCAGAGAACATTGGTAAGTGATGTTTCGGGTCAGAGCACATGTTCCGACAAATTGTGTGATGGGGAGAGGAGAGGGGTGAGGCTGGAAGAGTGGGGGGGGCAGGACAAAGCCTGGCGAATGATAGGTGGATACATTAATGGGGGGGGGGGGGGGGGGAGAGGGGGGGGGTGTGTGGAGCCAGCTGTTGGAGGAGGTAGTTGAGGCTGGGACTATCGCACCGTTTAAGAAACAGTTATGCCCCTGTCCCACTTAGGAAACCTGAACGGAAACCTCTGGAGACTTTGCGCCCCACCCAAGGTTTCCGTGCGGTTTCCGGAGGTTGCAGGTGGTTGCCGGAGGTTGCAGGTAGTGGAAGCAGGTAGGGAGACTGACAAAAACCTCCGGGAACCGCACGGGAACCTTGGGTGGGGCGCAAAGTCTCCAGAGGTTTCTGTTCAGGTTTCCTAAGTGGGACAGGGGCATGAGACAGGAACATGGATAGGGTGGGTTAAGAGGGATATGAGCCAAACACAGGCAGGTGGGACTGGTGTCGATGGGACATGTTGGTCAGTGTGGGCAAGTTGGGCTGTTTCCACATTGTATGATTCTATGACTCTATAACCTGTGTGAGTTACTCCAGCACTTTGTGTCTTTTTTTTTTGTAAAACCAGCACCTGCAGTTCCTTGTATCTCCTCCAGATGAACACTGAAGGATTCAAATGAAAACCTCATCAGATTGGTGAACTTGTTAAATCCAGTGAACACCCCCCCCCCCCACCCCCTTCCCTATCATGTATCCATGTGACGTTTCAGGTCGAAACTCTTGTTCAGACCACCTATCATTTGCCCGGCTTGATCCTGTCCTTTCAGCTTCGGCAAGTCTGCCTTTCTGCTGAGTTTTTTGTTACTTAAATCCTTCAATATGGCAACTATTAGGTTTCATAAAGCAGAGGTTGGTTATTCACAGGTCATTAGAGTGCAGCACGTTCCATATTTATAATACCCCTTCAGGATCATTTTATAGCAAAACCGTTTTGAACAAATTGATATGATTTTCCTCAGGTGACTATTTTGATGCCAGTACCAATACCTGAAGTTTATAGTTTGCATGAACGTGTCAGCGTGTGAGTTAATGATATTACTGTGAACTTTATGAACCGAGCATTCTGCGGTGCAGGTTTTTTCCTTAAGTGGCAATAAAACGTCACGGGTAAAGTGTCCGATCACCTAATTAAAGATTATATTCCAACTATTTTGTTTTAACGTTGAGGAACTCCCAGAGATGTAGTTACTAAGTATTCATGCAAGGATTAGGATTCCAAGCTGTAGGCCCTGGCTCCATAATCCCAGGTCTTTATGGGTTTCATAGAAAAGAGGTGTAGGAGTAGGCCATTCGGCCCTTCGAGCCTGCACCATCAAGTCAAGTCAAGTCATGTCAAGTCAAGTTTATTTGTCACATACACATACGAGATGTGCAGTGAAATGAAAGTGGCAATGCTCGCGGACTTTTGTGCAAAAGCCAAACAACAAAACAACCAAACAAATTATAAACACAATCATAACACACATATTCTTTTACATAATAAATAATGGAAGGAAAAACGTTCTGTAGAGTTAGTCTCTGGTGAGATAGGCGTTTACAGTCCGAATTGCCTCTGGGAAGAAACTCCTTCTCAACCTCTCCGTTCTCACCGCATGGCAACGGAGGCGTTTGCCTGACCGTAGCAGCTGGAACAGTCCGTTGCAGGGGTGGAAGGGGTCTCTCATGATTTTATTTGCTCTGGAGTTGCACCTCCTGTTGTATAGTTCCTGCAGGGGGGCGAGTGAAGTTCCCATAGTGCGTTCGGCCGAACGCACTACTCTCTGCAGAGCCTTCTTGTCCTTGGTAGAGCAATTCCCAAACCAGATGGTAATGTTCCCAGACAAGATGCTTTCCACCGCCGCTGCGTAGAAGCACTGGAGGATCCTCGGAGACACTCTGAATTTCCTCAATTGCCTGAGGTGGTAAAGGCGCTGCCTTGCATTCAATATTATCATGGCTGATCATACAAAATCAGTACCCCGTTCCTGCGTTCTCCCCGTATCCCTTGATTCCGTTAGCCCTGAGCTGTATCTAAAGGGCCTGTTCCACTTGGTGATTTTTTCGGCGACTGCCGGCGTCATTGACTGACGTATCAAAGTCGTGGCGTGATGCATGTGACGACATATTTACGCGCGACGTTTTCTCAAGCGCCGCAAAAATTTATTTTGTCGCCGCTGAATTTTGAAATGTTCAAAATCTTTCGGCGACCCTGATACGTTAGTCAATGACGTCGGTGGAAAAAAATCGCCAAGTGGAACAGGCCCTTCACTCTCTTGAGTACCACTACGTCACCTACAAGAAGAGGAAGTCATTGACCCAGTTGCTCAGAAACAGAGGTTTTTAGTCGATTGCTTTTAATTTGTTCCATTTTCTTGTCCTACCATGGCAGCATGGTGGCGCAGCGGTAGAGTTGCTGCCTTGTGCCCCTGTCCCACTTAGGAAACCTGAACGGAAACCTCTGGAGACTTTGCGCCCCACCCAAGGTTTCCGTGCGGTTCCCGGAGGTTGGTTGCTGGAGGTTGCAGGTGGGTTGCAGGTAGTGGAAGCAGGTAGGGAGACTGACAAAAACCTCCGGGAACCGCACGGAAACCTTGGGTGGGGCACAAAGTCTCCAGAGGTTTCCGTTCAGGTTTCCTAAGTGGGACAGGGGCTTTACAGTGCCGGAGACCCGGGTCCGATCCCGACTATGGGCGCCGTCTGTACGGAGTTTGTACGTTCTCCCACGGACCTGCGCGGGTTTTCTCTGAGATCTTCGTTTTCCTCCCACACTCCAAAGACGTAAGGGTTTGTAGGCTAATTGGCTCAGTGTAAATTATAAAATTGTCCCTAATGTGTGTAGGATGGTGTTAGCGTGCGGGGATCGCTGGTCGGTCAGTGGACAGAAGGGCCTGTTTCTGTGCTGCATCTCCAAACTACACTAAAACACATAGTTCAGATCTCCAAGTCTTTCCACCTGTTGGCCTGAAAGATTGATATTGAAATATCTCTGACCATGTAACCCTTGCTTTCCCTCGATAGATACAATAGGAACATCTGAGGCCGTGCCTTCTCTCACCACAAGCGCTGCCTGACAGCAGCAACTTCAGGCATTTCCAGCTTTTATTATCTGCCTCAGTAAAATGTGAAAATGATTGCAGTCTGCACAGACTTGACAACTTTCGGAGGGAATGAAGCTAACAATTTGTGTGTGACTTATGAATAATAACAACTACAAAATTACACTCATGAAAGAAGTGTTTATATTTCATTTGCAATTCCACAGCTGACGTGTTTAATACTGTTTTATTCACACCCTCTCCCCAGCTAACCATTTAAAATCCACTATGTAATTGATATGATTTCATAAATAGCTTTCTGCCTCGATTAAATGATTAAATTATCATGTTTTGTGTTAGTAGCATCAGTTATCCATTCTTTAATTCACTTAGTGTGCCCATTTCCGTTAATATGCCTTGCATCAGGTAAACACACACTATTTTAACCTCCCATCGTGTGGGAAGGAACTGCAGATGCTGGTTTACACCGAAGATAATCACAAAATGCTGGAGTAACTCAGCGGGACAGGCAGCATCTCTGGAGAGAAGGAACGGGTGATGTTTCGGGTCAAGACCCTTCTTCAGACTGAGAGTCAGGGGAGAGGGAGTCTAGAGATAAGGACGGATAAGGTGTGAAAATGACAGATCAAAACGCATGCTGATATGGAGATGTCGGACAATGGTTCATTGTTAACTGAGGGGAAGGTGACAACGAGGCATACGATCAGTAATAATTACTCAGGAGGGCAATAGACCCAGTTGGAGAACTCGGATGGGGGAGTGATGGAGAGAGAGGGAAAACAGTGACCACAGCTTCAGAATAAAAGGACGTTCCTTTAGGAAGGAGATGAGCAGGAATTTCTTTAGTCAGAGGGTGGCGAATCTGTGAATTCAGTCTGAAGAAGAGTCTCGACCCAAAACGTCGATCAGTCTGAAGAAGGGTCTCGAGCTGAAATGTCACCAATTCCTGCTCTCCAGAGATGCTGCCTGTCCCGCTGAGTCACTCCGGCATTTTGTGTCTATGTCAACATTATTTTACTTGAACAGTTCTCTCTCTCTCTGATACAATTGATTTCACTGTTGGGAGAGTCTAGGACCAGAGGCCACGGCCTCAGATGTTCCTATTGTATCTATCGAGGGAAAGCAAGGGGTACATGGTCAGAGATATTTCAATATCAATATTTCCCAAACATCCTATTGTTCTATGATCACCTTGGGCATTAGTACAGGTAGACAAAAATGCTGGAGAAACTCAGCGGGTGTAGCAGCATCAAAGGAACATTCCTTTGCTCCATAGATGGTGCCTCACCCGCTGAGTTACTCCAGCATTTGTGCCTGGGGATGATCAGCCATGATCACATTGAATGGCGGTGCTGGCTCGAAGGGCCGAATGGCCTCTACTCTTGCACCTATTGTCTATTGAGTATTACCTTTGATTTTTCCAGCATTTGCAGTCATAGAAACATAGAAAATAGGTGCAGGAGTAGGCCATTCGGCCCTTCGAGCCTGCACCGCCATTCAATATGATCATGGCTGATCATCCAACTCAGTATCCTGTACCTGCCTTCTCTCCATACCTCCTGATCCCTTTAGCCACAAGGGCCACATCTAACTCCCTTTCTTAAACATTGACCATTAGTAAGTCCTTTCTTAAACATTGACTATTAATGAGGTTATTTTCCAGTGGGACTGTGTGTTTCTGAGATGTGGGTAAAACGTATCTCAAAGGCTACAATGTAAATGGCTTGATTGTAATCATGTATTGTCTTTCCGCTGATGGGACAGCACCCAACAAAGCTTTTCACTGTACCTCGGTACACTTGATGATAAACTGAACTATTCCTGTTCACAGGTAGCTCTTACAATTCGATTCATACACGTTCAGTGGTGATAGGAGTAGAATTAGACCATTCGGTCCATCGAGTCTACTCTGCCGTTCAATCATGGCTGATCTATCTCTCTCTCCCAACGCCATTCTCCCCATAACCCTTAGCACCCGTACTAATCAAGTATCTGTCTATCTCTGCCATAAAAATATCCATTGACTTGACCTCCACAACCTTCTGTGACAAAGAATGCCACAGATTCACCACCCTCTGACTAAAGAAATTCCTCCTCATCTCCTTCCTAAAGGAACGTCCTTTAATTCTGAGGCTGTGACCTCTGGTCCCAGACTCTCCTAATAGTGGAAACATCCTCTCCACATCCAATCATTTACTGATGTGACTTTGTTTCATCATCTAAATCTCAGTTAATTATTTAAACACCAGTAATGTTCAAATATGCAATGCAGACGAATTCAATTCTCATTGTGCTGAATGTGACTTCATGCTGTTTTTCAAATATGTTATAATTTCTTTAATTTGACGCTTAAATCCAATTGCATCTCATTTTATAGGTTGCAGCATAAGCACTTCATTTGCGTTGGTGCCAATCAAAAATCCGTAGTGCCAACAGCCAACTCCCCAGCCACCGAGGATAGACACAAAAAGCTGGAGTAACTCAGCGGGTCAGGCAGCATCTCTGGAGAAAAGGAATAGGCCACGTTTCGGGTCGAGACCCTTCTTCAGGCTGAGAGTCAGGGGAGAGTCACATTCCGCAGGCATTCTCACTTTTCATTTCACTGCACATCTCGTATGCGTGTGACAAATAAACTTGACTTGACTGGACTTGAGAGGGAAACGAGAGATATAGATGGTGATATGGAGAGATATCGAAAAAGTGAATGAAATATATGCAAAGAAGTGACAATGATGAAGGAAAAGTGGAGCCCACAATGGTCCATTGTTGACTGTGGGCTGGGTGATATAGTACCTGAGGCAGGCACTATCGCAATGTTTAAGAAACATTTAGACAGGTAGATGGATAGGACAGATTTAGAGGGATATGGGCCAAACGCTGGCAAGTGGGACTAATGTAGATGGGACATGTTAGTGGTGTGGGCAAGTTGGTCCGAAGGGTGTGTTTCTACACTTTATGACTATGACATGAAAGTGTTTTGCTTCGATAGGCTATCTTCTTTTAATGTAAATTTACATTAACAAATAGAATTATGGTTGCAATTTTGAATTGCAAATGTCCATCGCAGTAGATCTGTGATCAAGTCTCCTAGAAATGGGAAGAATGTGGAACTGTCTATTTATTTAACGTCTGAAATCCAAGCTTCCATCCTTGGTTGGAAGGTAGCTTTGGATATTTTGGCCGAGTGATGTACATTGATCTGGCCTCTTGTCCATCTTTTCCTTTGAAAAAATGAAACGTGTTAAAGAAGATCTCGACCCGAAACGTCACCAATTCCCGCTCTCCAGAGATGCTGCCTGTCCCGCTGAGTTACTCCAGCATCTTGTGGAGTATAGATTATAGACAATATTAGACAATACACAATAGGTGCAGGAGGTAGGCCATTTGGCCCTTCGAGCCAGCACCGCCATTCAATGTGATCATGGCTGATCATCCCCAATCAGTACCCTGTTCCTGCCTTCTCCCCATATCCCCTGACTTCGCTATCTTTAAGATCCCTATCTAGCTTTCTCTTGAAAGTATCCAGAGAACCCGCCTCCACCGCCCTCTGAGGCAGAGAATTCCACACAACTCTCTGTGTGAAAAAGTGTTTCCTTGTCTCCGTTCCTTTTCATTTAATAAGGTCCATTTCACAGTGATATTTCAGCTGAGGGGGCTATTGATTGGATTGAACTGAGCTGAATGAATGAATTTACAATTTTACCGAAGCCAATTAACCTACAGACTTGTACATCTGTGGAGTGTGGGAGGAAACCGGAGCACCCGGAGAAAACCCGCGCGGTCACAGGGAGAACGTACAAACTGCGCAGACAGCAGCCGTAGTCAGGATCGAACCCGGGTCTCTGGTACCGCAAAGGCACCAACTCTACTGCTGCGCCACCGTGCTATTTTCTTGCACAACCATAAATGCACAATCGCTATCTTTTGGTGCTGTTTACCAAGAAAAAGTCCAAAGTCGGGTCGACATGCTGGAGGCACTGGAGCGCCCCCGATCCAGGTGCGCCCAGGTGTCCCCAGGTGAGCCCAGGTGTGCCCAGGTGTGCCCAGGTGTGCCTAGGTGAGCCCAGGTGAGCCAGGTGCGTAGGTGAGCCCCAGGTGTCCCCAGGTGAGCCCCAAGCTGCTGCAGCCGCGCGAACCTATGCCCCGCACCTTGCCCGGCCACCTCTGTGACCCGGGGGAGGGGGGCATATAGTTCTTTCCACAAAGATACAACTCTGATAACACTTTTTTTTAAACAACCAAACGAACGTGTCTGATCGTGTGAAAGTTGCACAAATACCTGCCTTTGAAGTGTGCGATTAAGGAGCACAGAGGAAACCACATCTTCAGGAAGACAAACAATCATACAGCACCCGCAGTGATGCCCTTTAATGCTCTTAAAGAAACTGATAAAGTGCTTAACCAATTAAACATTTTCATCATGTCATAGTAAGTAAGTAAGTAAGTTTTATTTATATAGCACGTTTTAAGTCAACTCACATTGACACCAAAGTGCTTTACATAAAATAGATAATAAGTTTCCATACCATAGAAAAAGGTTAAAAATGAATAAAATGGACACAATACATTATAGAGTTCAACACAAACGTCCCCCCACAGCAGAATCAAAACTTTCCATGGTGGGGAAAGGCACCAGAAAGATAAGTCCTCTTCCTCTGTGAAACACCCGAGGTCGGGGCCCATTTGTGGCCGTGCAGCCAGTCCGATGATTTTCAGGGCCCTCTTGCCGTGAAGATGGAACTTCGGCGTCGGGTGAAACAATTCCTCAGCGGCTTGGAAAGTCTGGAGCGGCTGCCTCCTCCCCGGAGACCGGGGCACTCGTAGCCCTCAGGCCGCGCCGGCTGGAGCTCCGACCCCGGCGAACCCGATCCCTGGCTCCGCGGCGCTCCAAATCCAGCGCCGCCCGCGGCCGGACGCACGCAGCCACAGCTCCGCGATGTTGGGAGTCGGCGGCCACAGCGCTCCAGAGCTTACCGCACGGCGACCCGGCAAGGCATCTCCCGCTCCGTGTTGGTATCCCAGCGCTGCACCGCCGCTGAAGCTGTATCCCGGCCGGTCCCGGCGGGAAACGCCGCTCCACTCTCGATGGTAGGCCGCGAGGACGGGGCAAAGAAGCAGCTTGGAGGGATGCTGCCTCTCCGACCAAGTAGGGGACTAAGAAAATAAGTTTCCCCCCCTTCCCCCCCCCCCCCACCCACCCCCCCATAAAAGACCTCCGTCTAACTAACAAACATTTTTTTTAACAGGACTTAAGATAAAAAAAAGTTGAAGAGACGGACTGCGGGCAGGCGGCGCCCACTCCTGCGCATCCGCCATCTTGAATGTGGAATGTCATGGGTAGAGTTGCTGCCTCACAGCGCCAGAGACCCGGGCTCGATCTTGACTGCGGGTGCTGTCTGTACGGAGTTTGTACGTTCTCCCCGTGACCTGCGTGGGTTTTCTCCAAGATCTTCGGTTTCCCCCCACACTCCAAAGTCGTGCAGATTTGTAGGTTAATTGGCTTGGTATAAATGTGAAATTGTCCCTGGTGTGTGTAGGGTAGTGTTAGGTGTGCGGGGATCGCTGGTCGGTGCGGACTCGATGGGCCGAAGGGCCTGTTTCCACGCTGTTGCTGTAAAAACATAGAAACATAGAAACATAGAAATTAGGTGCAGGAGCAGGCCATTTGGCCCTTCGAGCCTGCACCGCCATTCAATATGATCATGGCTAATCATCCAACTCAGTATCCCGTACCTGCCTTCTCTCCATACCCCCTGATCCCCTTAGCCACAAGGGCCACATCTAACTCCCTCTTAAATATAGCGTAAAACTAAAACTAAAAATTATTTTCCTGTAAAAAAAGAAAAATATGAATGTCCTGTAAGTTCAAAAGTTTAGACCTGCAGGTCATTTACGCTATGTTTTTGTATATGTATAAAGAGACTCTGCAGAGAATGTTTACTCAAAAAACATTAAGTAAATTGCAAAAGTCTATATTTATAACAAGTCATTCAATTCATTTTCCCCCCCATGAGGTTCCCCGAGTTCCTTGTAAATACATTTTTACAATTAATCTTAACTGACGTGCCATGGAGAATAACCTGTCCGCAAGTAATTTTTTTCTTTCTTTCTCCCTGCTGAGATTATCTGAGTTCCGTTTAAATACACCCTTGTAATCTATCTTAACTACGGTGTCACGGGCAATGTCCCGTCCACATTTAATTTCTAAATTTCAACATTTTTAGTTTAGAGGTACAACATGAAAAGCAGTCCCTTCGGCCCATCACGTCCACGTTGACCATCGATCACCCATTCACACTAGTCACACGCTTTCAAGAGAGGGCTAGATAGGGCTCTTAAAAATAGTGGAGTCAGGGGATATGGGGAGAAGGCAGGAACGGGGTACTGATTGAGGATGATCAGCTATTCGGCCCTTCGAGTCAGCACCACCATTCAATGTGATCATGGCTGATCATCCCCAATCAGTACATCCGTTCCTGCCTTCTCCCCATATCCCCTGACTCCGCTATTTTTAAGAGCCCTATCTAGCTCTCTCTTGAAAGCATCCAGAGAAACTGCCTCCACCGCCCTCTGAGGCAGAGAATTCCACAGACTCACCACCCTCTGTGAGAAAAAGTGTTTCCTCGTCTCCGTTCTAAATGGCTTACTCCTTATTCTTAAACTGTGGTCCCTGGTTCTGGGCTCCCCCAACATCAGGAACATGTTTCCTGCCTCTAACGTGTCCAATCCCTTAACAATCTTATATGTTTCAATGAGATATCCTATCATCCTTCTAAACTCCAGAGTGTACAAGCCCAGCTGCTCCATTCTCTCACATTCGACAGTCTCGCCATCCCGGGAATTAACCCGGGCCGAAGGGACTGTTTTCACTCTGAATGACTATGACATTTCCTCCAATATGAGGACCTGGATCATAGGTTTACAGTGCATGCATGCATCTAGCAGGAACCTCTTTGTCCTGAATTCCTGCATTCAGCTGGAATGTTGAATCCTTTGTCACCGGGATCAGTTGAGGTGGATCCCGGATCATTGATGAAGGGGAACCGATGAGGTGGAAAGAAAATGAAGGGTCTGATGAGGGAGGATTGAAAACCTGTGCCAGCTCATGAGAAGCGTCAACATCAGGGTAGACATGTTCGGCCAAACAGCTCGTTTTTTGGGCTGTAAACACCTGATAATTACAACGCTTTGTAATTGCAATTGGTAAAGTCGTTTTGAAAGTTCGCTGCCTTCGGGATGAATTTTTTTTTCCTTCACAGTGCCCCCCCTGAGTGGCTCCTGTAGCCTGATCATTAAGGCTGATTGCCAAAATTAGTTGTCATTTCTTTTCTCTGATGGGAAGTTTCAACGATTTTTTGAAGACGGATACAAAAAGCTGGAGTAACTCAGCGAGACGGGCGGCATCCCTGGAGAGAAGGAATGGGTGACCCTTCTTCAGTCTGGCTTTTTCCCTGGCTCATTACTAATAGCACATCTGCCTCACAGCGCCAGAGACCCGGGTTCGATCCCGACGACGGGTGCTGTCTGTATGGAGTTTGTGCTTTCTCCCCGTGACCCGCGTGGGTTTTCTCCGAGATCTTCGGTTTCCTCCCACACTCCAAAGACGTGCAGGTTTGTAGGTTAATTGGAATTGACTTGAAATGAAACATGTATGAAAATTACACTCCATCACAAAAGACAAAGTGCTGGAGGAACTCAGCGGCTCAGGCAGCATCTGGAGAGGGGATGATGGACAGATGATGATGTAGGACTAGTGAACTGGTGATGTGATCAAAGACCGAACACGTGAAGATTTCCAGCTCGGCGCAGAAGACGGGAGGAGATTTAAACTAGGTTTTATAATTATGAAAAGATTCAATAATAACAACATGGGCAGCACGGTGGTGCAGCGGTAGAGTTGCTGCCTTACAGCGCCAGAGACCCGGGTGCGATCCTGACTACGGGTGCTGTCTGTATGGAGTTTGCATGTTCTCCCCGTGACTTGCGGGGTTTTCTCCAAGATCTTCAGTTTCCTCCCACACTCCAAAGTCGTGCAGGTTTGTAGGTTAATTGGCTTGTAGTGTAGGATAGTGTTAATGTGCGGGGATCATTGGTCGGTGCGGACTCAGTTGGGGCTGTTTTTGCAGGCTGTACCTCGAGCGATAAAGAACGATGCCGCTCATCCCAGTAGTTCCTTTCTACACAATCAAGCCATCCGTCTATACACACACTGGTGCAGAAAAAAAGAAATCCTATTG
The DNA here is from genome assembly GCF_028641065.1 of Leucoraja erinaceus. NCBI lineage: Eukaryota > Metazoa > Chordata > Chondrichthyes > Rajiformes > Rajidae > Leucoraja > Leucoraja erinaceus. The sequence goes on from NC_073393.1 coordinate 5,484,257, forward strand.
AAACTCTTCAAACCTGTTCAGCTGTTATCAGGCAACTGAACCACCCCACCAACAACCAGAGAGCAGTGTTTAAGAGGGAACTGCAGATGCTGGAGAATTGAAGGTTACACAGAAAAGCTGGAGAAACTCAGCGGGTGCAGCAGCATCTATGGAGCGAAGGAAATAGGCAACGTTTCGGGCCGAAACCCAAGGGTTTTCGGCCCGAAACGTTGCCTATTTCCTTCGCTCCATAGATGCTGCTGCACCCGCTGAGTTTCTCCAGCTTTTCTGTGTAACCAGAGAGCAGTCCTGAGCTACTATCTACAGTACCTCATTGGGGACCCTCGGACTATCATTGATCAGATTTTTCTTAGACTTTACCTTGCACTAATCACGTTATTCACATTATTCCCTTTACCGTGCATCTGCACACTGTGGGGGCTCGATTGAAATCGTATATTTCCTTTCCGAAGAAGGGTCTGGACTAACTCAGAAAGGCCTGAAGAAGGGTCTCGACCTGAAATGTCACCAGTTCCTCCTCTCCAAAGGAACTGCAGATGCTGGTTTAAACCAAAGATAGACACAAAAAGCTGGAGTAACTCAGTGGGTCAGGCAGCATCTCTGGAGAGAAGGAATGGGTGACGTTTCGGGTCGAGACCCTTCCTCAGACTTGTTATACTGGCCTGGCCGAAGGGCCTGTTTCCCTGATGTTTGAATCTATGTATACATATTCTGTTTTGTTTTGGGTTGAGGCCATTCTTCAAACTCTCAGTCTGAAGAAGAGTCTCGACCCGAAACGTCACCCGTTCCTTCTCTCCAGAGATGCTGCCTGTCCCGCTGAGTTACTCCAGCATTTTGTTTCTCTCTTCGGTGTAAACCGGCACCTGCAGTTCCTTCTTACACTTATGACAATAAAACACTTAGAAACATAGAAACATAGAAATTAGGTGCAGGAGTAGGCCATTCGGCCCTTCGAGCCTGCACCGCCATTCAATATGATCATGGCTGATCATCCAACTCAGTATCCCGTACCTGCCTTCTCTCCATACCCCCTGATCCCCTTAGCCACAAGGGCCACATCTAACTCCCTCTTAAATATAGCCAATGAACTGGCCTCGACTACCCTCTGTGGCAGAGAGTTCCAGAGATTCACCACTCTCTGTGTGAAAAAAGCTCTTCTCATCTCGGTTTTAAATGATTTCCCCCTTATCCTTAAGCTGTGACCCCTTGTCCTGGACTTCCCTAACATCGGGAACAATCTTCCTGCATCTAGATGGCTTTGGTGTTCTGAAGGTGGGTTTTGAAAGAGAGTGTCCTGTCGAGTGTGACTCTGAGGTACACGGGCGTAGAGGCACGGGACTGGGCGTTGCTTTATGCATCCCGTGATAATGCGGGAAGGTGGCGTTGAGGGCTGTGGTCACACAGTAGCGGCTCCAGCTTAGGCCACGCGTATTCAGCTGTGAAGTTGTGCACGGCTCTGGGTGTGGATCAGCGCCCCACTTTGAGGTTTACCAGTTTTGCGCAGGATGTTGTTTGCGATGTTGCAAAGTGGGTTTTGAAAGAGAGTGTCCTGTCGAGTGTGACTCTGAGGTACACGGGGTGGAGGTGGTTGGAGAGTTCGTGGCCATCCCATGAGACGCTCAGTTGATTTCCTGCATCTCGATTGTTAAGATGGAAGCTGCATAGTTGGGTTTTTGATGGGTTGGGTTTCAGGTGGTTGTTATTGTAGTAGGTTGTCATCTCTTGGAGGCCGCTTTCCAGGACAGACTCGAGCTTCTGGAAGTTCTCCTGTTGGGTGGTGATAAAACACTTGTCTCTCCTGACTTGACTATTACAGGATTATGATACACATCTCGTTTTTTGCGATTTCTAAATCTCGACTGTAACTGCAATGATTAATGGAGGCTTTCGCGAACAGATTTCAATATTGTCACATCCAGTTTCTCAATCCAATTCAGTCAGGGACTTTCATTTGGCAGAAAGCAGATTTTCAGCATAATATTATGTGTAGGAAGGAACTGCAGATTCTGGTAGACTCAAAATGCTTGAGTAACTCAGCGGGACAGGCAGCGTCTCTGGAGAGAAGGAATGGGTGACGTTTCGGGTCGAGGGACTGAGAGTCTGAGATTCAGAAGAAGGGTCACAAGTTCACAAGTTTCAGGAAGGAAATTAGACCATTCGGCCCATCGAGTCCATTCCGCCATTCAATCGTGGCCAATCTCTCCCTCCTAACCCCATTTTCCTGCCTTCTCCCCATCGCCCTTCACACCCGTTCCAATCAAGAATTTGTCTATTTCTGCCTTCAAAAATATCCACTGACTTGGCTCTCGACCCGAAACGTCGCCTATTCCTTTTCCTCCAGAGATGCTGCCAGACCCGCTGAGCTACTCCAGTGATTTGTGCCTCTCTTTAGGATAATATTATACTCAGTTTGCAAGGATCTTATCATCTGTAAGATGTTGCCATTGGAATTGAAACAAACCCATCAGTCTCATGGTCTGTATCTCATTTTCATCCAGCCCACAGCTAACAAATGCCTGTTTCCTTTATCATCGTTACTTTTTTTGCACATCTTTCAATCATTTGTTCTATATCTCTCTCCATCACCGTCTATATCTCTCGTTTCCATTTCCCCTGAAGAAGGGTTTCGGCCCGAAACGTTGCCTATTTCCTTCGCTCCACAGATGCTGCTGCACCCGCTGAGTTTCTCCAGCACCTTTGATTTTCCAGCATCTGCAGTTCCTTCTTAAACAAATCCCCTGACTTTCAGTCAGAAGAAGGGTCTCGACCCGAAACGTCGCCTATTCCTTTCCTCCAGAGACGCAGCCGGTCCCGCTGAGTTACTCCAGCTTTTTGTGTCTGTCTTCGGTTTAAACCAGCATCTGCAGTTCCTTTGGAGAGGAGGAACTGGGTGACGTTTCAGGTCGAGACCCTTTCTTCGGGACTTTCCGCCCTGGGTCTCCTCCATTGTCAGAGATTCATGCCTTCTACATTCTGTCGTGCTGAAGCAAAGCAAGAATTTCATTGTCCTATCTGGGACCCATGACAATAAACTCTCTTGAATCTTGAATCTTGAATCTTTGGTTTAAACCAGCATCTGCAGTTCCTTCCCACACATCAACAGTACTGAGTTTAAATCTGTGCTTCCTTCCCACTAATCCCTTCTTCACATTGACATGAACACTAACTGCGAAGAGCTTTCCTTAAACCATAATTCCATTCCTCGATATCCATTCGTCTGAAAAACATGGGCCCGCTAAGTGGGCAGTTGCTTATGGCTTGTGCGAACACGCAGTCTGTGAGCTCTCCACCACTGTTTATTATTCTTCATGGCGATATCTATAATTTATGAGCAAACTGTTTTGTAAGCATTCCATAAAGGTTGAGTAAAGTATTCAGTTGTTAACACTCACATTGTCATGCTCTGCATCGAAATGCGCCCACTTACATTCTATTCATCAAAGTACAAAGACATCAAGGCGAAGATATTATCCAAATATTATTAAAACTTTGAACCTTGTCTCCATAAATTACGGCAAAATGGCTTCTGAGCTATTAGCGGGGAAAATGTATGGGCTACAGTTGCCGTGGAGTAATTATGTGCTTAGAGGAAGCGTGGCTGAGCATTCTCCGAGTGAAACAAGAAGTGTCATGATCATTTGTAACTTCTTTAGCACCGTTCAGTATTATCCATGCAGGTCAGATCAACCTTCCAGCAACACCATTATCTCTGCACAGAGCCCAAACATCTGTTACTGAGGATGGATAGAGAGACGAGCTCGACACACTCGGAAATCTTGCCCAGTTCATCTGTTTTGCTTAAGAGTACGATGTGTTATAACACTTGGCTAAGTTTACAAAGCAACCCCCCATTTCTCATCACTAGCTTGGTGCATCAACGATGAAATATGCAGCAGTTCCACTCCCCCATCATGCTGCTAGATGTATGCACAGCTGTAGGATACCAGCACTATCGGTCTGCTGGCTCATAACGGCCGTGCCTTTTACCGTGGCTCAGTGCCATCACGCCAACCGCAACATGTACAGGACATGGGTGGGAAGGAACCGCAGGTGCTGGTTTCACACCGAGGACAAGAGGCGAAAATGCTGGAGGAACTCGGCGGGACAGGCAGCATCTCTGGAGAAAAAAAGGAATGGGTGACGTTTTGGGTCGAGGCCCTTCTGTAGACTGAGTGTCAGGGGGAGAGGGAAACTCGTGGTATGGGGCAAAGAACAAATGAATGAAAGGTATGCAAAAGGACAAATCAAAGCCAGCAACGATGATCAAGGGCAGATGGAGCCCACAATGGTCCATTGTTGGCTGCGGGACAGGCGATATTAGACAATAGGTGCAGGAGTAGGCCATTCGGCCCTTCGAGCAGGGGATACGAACAGTGAAACTGAGCAGAATGACAGTGAGACTGAACTGGGCACTTCCTGAACGACATATTATTCTCTTTATCCTGTATCTATACACTGTGGATGGCTCAGTTACAATCATTATAATCTTTACGTTGATAGACACAAAATGCTGGAGTAACTCAGCGGGTCAGGCAGCATCTCTGGAGAGAAGAAATTGTGATGTTTTGGGTCCGAATCCTTCTTCAGACTTTACACATTTAGTCTTTCCATCGATTGGATAGCATGCGGCAGAGAGTTGTTCACTGTACCTCAGTACATGTAACAATCATAGACATAGACATAGACATAGACATAGAAATTAGGTGCAGGAGTAGGCCATTCGGCCCTTCGAGCCTGCACCGCCATTCAATATGATCATGGCTGATCATCCAACTCAGTATCCCGTACCTGCCTTCTCTCCATACCCTCTGATTCCCTCAGCCACAAGGGCCACATCTGACTCCCCCTTAAATATAGCCAATGAACTGGCCTCGACTACCCTCTGTGGCAGAGAGTTCCAGAGATTCACCTCTCTCTGTGTGAAAAAAGTTCTTCTCATCTCGGTTTTAAAGGATTTCCCCCTTATCCTTAAGCTGTGACCCCTTGTCCTGGACTTCCCCAACATCGGGAGCAATCTTCCTGCATCTAGCCTGTCCAACCCCTTAATCCCCTTAATCAATTAAACTAAACTAAACTAAAATTATATTTTGGGTTGGGACACTTCTTCTCGCTGCCTTTGTCTCATCTCCTCACTTCATCTCCTCCCCCAGCTCCAGTTTGAAGAAGGATCCTGACCCGAAACGTTACCCCTCCATGTTCTCCAGAGATAGCCACAAGACTTAGCGGGACAGGCAGCATCTCTGGAGAAATGGAATAGGTGATGTTTCGGGTCGAGACCCTTCTTCAGACTGAGAGTCAGGGGAGAGGGAAACGGCGATGGAGAGAGATATAGAACAAATGAATTAAAAATATGGAACAAAAGTTAACGATGATAAAGGGAACAGGCCATTGTTAGCTGAGGGCTATGTGAAAATTGGTTAAGGGCCGGTCCCACCAGCATGCGACTCCATGCGGCAAGCGCGACCTATCGTGGTCGCTTGAGCCGTACGGCCTCGCGGGGCCGGTCCCACTTCGATCGCCGGAGCCGTATGGAGTTGTGCGGAGCTGGTCCCGACATCGCGAGGGGCTCCGAAAAACTGACCGTGTTCAAAAAACGCCGCGCGGCAACGGCCTGCCGGCCCGCAGTCGCCTCGACGCCGTACGCAGCGCCTCGACGGGCGTGCGCAGCGTCTCGACGGCGGACGCAGCGTCTTGACGCCGTACGTCACGCGTGAACTTCCCGCGGAATTCGCTCGAACTTCACGTCACTCACTTGACCTCCGCGCGGCCCCCGCTTCCGGTTTGGTCGCGCTCGCCGCATGCAGGTCGCATGCTCGTGGGACAGGCCCTTTACAGACGATGAAACTCACCAAGACGACTTTGAAGTTAGTACGACTTTGGTGGGGGAGGGATGGAGAGAGAGGGAATGTAGGGGCTACTGGAAGTTAGAGAAATCAATATTCCTGCCGCTGGGGTGTAAGCTGCCCAAGCATCCAGAGATGCTGCCTGGCCTGACCTGTTGAGCTACTCCAGCACTTTGTGTCCTTTCATGTATTAACCAGTCACGCAAATCTCTGGAGAAAAGGAATAGGTGACATTTCAGGTCGAGACCATCCGAAGGATGGTCTCGACCCGAAATGTCACCTATTCCTTTTCTCCAGAGATGCTGCGTGACTCATTTTTCTCAAGTTGGCAGTCCCTATCACTTCATCTCTGTCACCTGTGTAATGAAGTGAACAATGCAGGGACCCAGATTAGATCATCCATTATCAAACGCCCCATGAAAACAAAGCAAAAACCACCTGCAGTTTAACAGATGTGTAATCAATTACACTACAGCACTTTTATGAAATGTCCGTGTCCCCCCCTCATCACACTTGCTATCATTTGAGGAAACAAGGAATTGCAGACAGACACAAAGTGCTGGAGCAACTCAGCGCATCAGGCAGCCTCTCTGGAGAGGATGGGTGACGTTTCGGGTCGAGACCCTTCTACGGACTCCACCTCACAGTAACGCGTTTGTTATTCTAAGCTTTGTCAACAGTTATTTAGTGTTCAGATAGACACAGAAAGTTAGAGTAACTCAGGGAGTCAGGCAGCAACTCTGGAGAGAAGGAATAGGCGAGATTTAATAGGAACCTAAGGGGTGACTTTTTTACACAAAGGGTGGTGGGTGTATGGACCAAGCTGCTGGAGGCGGTAGTTGAGGCTGGTACCATGGAGACAGCTACATTGATACGATAGATTTAGAGGATACGAGACCTAGTGGGACCCCTTGGCCCCGTCCCCCAATGCAATATTCCACCACTCACCCGTTCCCCCAACGCAATATTCCACCACTCACCCGTTCCCCCAACGCAGGCCTGGTCCCCCACTCACCCGTTCCCCCAACGCAATATTCCACCACTCACCCGTTCCCCCAATGCAATATTCCACCACTCACCCGTTCCCCAATGCAATATTCCACCACTCACCCGTTCCCCCAACGCAATATTCCACCACTCACCCGTTCCCCCAACGCAATATTCCAACACTCACCCATAGCCCCATAGGGGGTCCTGGTCCCCCAACACAACCTGTCGGCACTCCCTGGAGGGGGGGGGGGAGATGGGGACAGTCGGCGCCTCCCGGAGTCAATGAATGGACTCGACTTTTGGGTCGGCCAAACGCAGGCAGATGGGACTAGTGTAGATGGGACATGTTGGTCAGTGTGTGCAAGTTGGGCTGAAGGGCGTCTGTCCACGATGTATCACTCTATGACTCTCCTCATTCACTGGATAAAGTCACTGAGCTACCGAGTGAAATGAAGTCGCTATTTAAATGCAGTCAATGCAATGAATTTAATGTAATTTGACATTTCTTTGTAGTTTCAATTTTGCACGATATCTATATCCTATTTCAACCGCATCTCACGAACTCACTCCCGATGCCACATATTTTGCTCTTTCGAGTCAAGTCTTTGTGTTGAACACATACTGTGCCATGCGTGTGCACATGGACCATCACCTAATTGCATCAAAACTCTTGGATAAGGTGTGAAAATTGCAGGGAGGGAATTCTGTTCTGTTTCTTCAATGTCTGCCTGTCTTTGGTGTTTTAAATTCAGACACTGATGCAATTTGTTTCATGTCTGTTGAAAGCTTGAAGCTGTTCTTGGATTGTCTGCACAATCTCAAACACCAAACAACCGGCAAGTGAATGATTAATTTTGAGTGTCCAAGTCTGACAAGCTCAGCGAGTGGTCTGGCACTTCCTGGACTACCACGGATGCATTTCTTATTCAAAAATGATAATAGAATTTCGAAACAAAATGAAATGCGGTGTCGTCAATATGATGAAGGTGAACAGAACCAAAGGTCGGCACAGTGGCACAGCTGGTAGTGCTGCTGCCTCGCAGCGCCAGAGACCCCAGTTCGACCCTGATCCCTGTTACAGTCTGTGTGGAGTTTGCATGTTCGGCCCAACTTGCCCACGCCGATCGCGGTGCTCCATCTACACTTGTCCCACTTGCCCGGGTTTGGCCAATGTCCTTTCAAACCTTTCTTTGGCCCATTTCCGTCTAAACCTTTGTTTGTGTGAGAGAAAGTTGAAATTGCACACCACCAGACCCAGGAATAAATTCTTCCCCTCTGCCCAGGGGATAAGTCAGCGTTTGTTTGTTTGTTTGTTTGTTCATTTGTGCCGCTGAAGGCGCTGTGCACCCAGCAGCCAGACAAGAGTCGCTTGTCTTTTTCTTTTAGTTTTCACTTGTAATCTCAATATTTTGTGCACCTCGTATGTTGTGACTGTCGGCAGACCAATACCCCTCCGGGGATGAATAAAGTTTTACTGTATTGTATCGTATTGTATCGGGCTTGTGAACGGCTCTTCCATAAGCGTACTGTCCGATTCAATTCTACACCAATGCGGATCATTGGGTTTAGCCTCTGGAACTGATGCGCTACAATGCTGAGAACTATATTCTGCACTCTGCTTCCTCCCCTTTGCTCTACCTATTGTGCTTGAGTTTGACTTGATTGTATTAATGTACAGATGCTCCCCCGATTTACGATTCTTCGACGCGATATTTCGACTTCACGATGGCGGAAACGCTGGACAACGGCATCGAGCCGCGGCTCGCTTCCGGTCACGCGATCGCATTCTATTAAATGCGTTCTCGACTTTACCATGTTTTCGATTTACGATGGGTTTATCGGAACATAACGGGAGATTGTTAAGGGCTTGGACACGCTAGAGGCAGGAAACATGTTCCCGATGTTGGGGGAGTCCAGAACCAGGGGCCACACACAGTTTAAGAATAAGGAGTAAGTCATTTAGAACGGAGACGAGGAAACACTTTTTCTCACAGAGAATGGCGAGTGTGGAATTCTCTGCCTCAGAGGGCGGTGGAGGCCGGTTCTCTGAATACTTTCAAGAGCGAGCTAGATAGGGCTCTTAAAAATAGCGGAGTCAGGGGATATGGGGAGAAGGCAGGAACGGGGTACTGATTGGGGATGATCAGCCATGATCACATTGAATGGCGGTGCTGGCTCGAAGGGCTGAATGGCCTACTCCTGCACCTATTGTCTCTTGTCTAGTGTCTATAACCCCATCGTAGGTCATGAAGCAGCTGTATAGATCTGACTGGATAGCAGGCAAAACAAAGCTTTTCACTGTACCTCGGTACACGTGACAATAATAATAATCCTAAATCAAAACCTACAGATGAATGCACATGTATTTATATGAAAACATCTTTTGTGACCATACGATTCATTTTCAACACTAATACCAACATCCATCCACTGATGATAATCCACTTTGGTTCATCTGCTGTAAATGAGAGATTGGAAACTCATGATAATACAAAATATCTTCAAATAACTTGCAAGAATACTTTTTTTTGCTCTGGATAACACGCAACAAAAGCATTTCACTATACCCCGGTACATACATGACAATAAACTGAACTGTTTTCTTTTGTTTTAGTGCAAAAAAAAGCCATTGGTACCCTTCCGATGCAGCAGCTGCAGGATGCGATCATTTTGCTGAACACCTCCGCTCAGTCCGCCTGGAATTACCTGATCTCCCGGTTGCCAAACACTTTAACTCCCCCTCCCATTCCCACACTGACCTTTCTGTCCTGAGCCTCCTCCATTGTCAGAGTGAGGCCCAGCTCAAATTGGAGGAACACCACCTCATATTTCGCTTGGGCAGCTTACACCCCAGCGGTATGAACATTGACTCCTCTAACTTCAAGTAGCCCTTGCATCCCCTCTCTCAACAATCCTTGCCCACCCTAGTTGGCGTACTGGTTCCACTCTCTTCCTGTTGAGTCTCAGTGTTTGCACAACTCGTTATCACCTAGCCCATGGCCAACAATGGACCCTTGTGAGCTCCACCTTTCCTTGATACTCGTTACTTTTTTGCATATCTTTCATTCATTTGTTCCATATCTCTTGACCAGCACCGTCTATATCTCTCGTTTCACTTTCCCCTGAGTCTGAGATAAGGTCTTGACCCGAAACGTCACCTATTTTAGACACAAAATGCTGGAATAACGCAACGGGACGGGCAGCTTCTCTGGATAGAAGGAATGGGTGACATTTCAGGTGGTGACACTTCTTCAGACTGAGAGTCAGGAGAGAGGGAGACACAGAGATATGGAAGGTTAAGGTGCAAACACGCCAAGACGCCACCCATTCCTTCTCTCCAGAGATGCTGCCCGACCCGCTGAGTTACTCCAGCTTTTTGTGCCTGTGTTCGGGGAAATCTCCTTGGCGGAGTTTGGTTTTGGACATGAAGCCAGTTTCGCTTTATTTTCAGGCATTGAGAACAAAAGAGGAAAGAGGGCAGCATGGTGGCGCAGCGGTAGAGTTGCTGCCTTACAGCGGCAGAGACCCAGGTTCGATCCCGACTACTGGTGCTTGTCTGTACGGAGTGTGTACGTTCGCCCCGTGACCCGTGTGGGTTTCTCTGAGATCTTTGGTTTCATCCCACACTCCGGAGATGTACGTACGGGCTTTGTAGGTAAATTGGCCTTGGTATAAATGTAAATTGTCCCTAGTGCCTGTGGAGGGTAGTGTTTGGGGGATCGCTGGTCGGTGCGGGCTCGGAAGGGCCGAAGGGCCTGTTTCCGCGCTGTATCTCTGAACTAAACGACAAAAAAAGTCAGGTTTAATGAGTGCCATCGCCGTCTTGCACACATCTCGTGTTTGCAATGTAGATCAGATGCACTTTGCATCCAAACCAAGCCTTCCCGCCACAGTAACACAGCACCTTCTTGAAGCAGCCCGTGGATCAGATGGTGAGGACTAATTACTGCTTCACACATCCGCTATGTTGTGTGTGGCGGAGCTGGGTGGAGGATGGGAGAGGCAGACAACCAGGAAAACTTGAAACCATCACGCCGACCCAAATGTTGCCATTGGCTTCTGCCGTCTGGAAGCTGGCAGCGTCTAACGTGGATTATAGAGGAACGAACTTGACTTGTCGCTGGTGCTCATGTGTCTCGTGCCAAGTCATTGTACCTTGAGGCACTGTTTCACCCTATTTAGTGGCGTGTGATGCTCAGTATAATGTCGCTATCACTGAATAAAGATGAGGTGGCCCATTTTTTTCTCTCTCTCTCATGGGCTTCTGTCGCTTGCTGAAGACGGCGATGAGCTGGCCGGGTGCCTGGATCGTGACTTGGCCAGTCGGGGCAGTGTCGGCCCCCACGTCTCGTGGTAGAGCGGGCGTCTGGGTAACCCCCCCATGGCCCCCCGACGCCAAATGCAGGCCCACCACCGGCTTTCCACCTTTTATCTGGCACCTCCTTTAATCCAGACAAAAAATAAAAATCACACGAAAGCGTTGCGTTCGGCGCGCGCTCTTTGTGCCTCCGTCCAGAAAGAGTTAATAGTTTGCTTCTTTGTTCATCGTTTGTTGTTTATTGGATTTTCTGGAGGTCCACGGTGCTTCAGAGAGGCGGGAGATGGTAGAATGAGTGGGTCGGAGGTGTGTTGTTGTGTTGTTGAATTGTCGAGTCCGTGACCTCCCGCAACATGGATGGTCTGGCCAGATTCTGGAACCAAGGGCGCCGGAAAATCGGTGGTCGGCCCGTGCCACCGTCGGCCTGCTCCGTTGGGGAAATGAAGCACCGGGAATGGCCAAGTATCAGACTGATGGGCCTAGCAGCCTTAACCTATGCCTGCGCTTCCTCGAACACGCTCCCTCCCACATACGCCCTGGGTGCATCAGCGATCCAGGTACTTATCCCCCCGGACAGCACAGGGAATAAAATTAGACTGCAAATTAGCCCAAGCTGTTCAATTGCACTTCCTACCAGCCAGCTGAATGGCACCAAATGTGTGAAGTTGAGGAGCTGCCCTTGTGTGTGAATGAAGGGAGCAGACCTCCTTTCACCGAGTTCAGTGAAAAACAAAAATTCAACACTTCCCTCGATATCCATCAGCTCGCAGCCTCATTACAAATTCATTTCTGATGAAATATCCTTCTGTGCTTCCGTCCGCGCTGATGTAAAACGAGACTCTCGGAAATGAATAACATGCGATAGATCGCTCGCTAACAAACACCGGCGCAGATGTGGGTTTAAACCGAAGATCGGAGGCCTGGATCGCCTCAACGCAGAGGGAGAACAAGGAGGGAAGGGACTGAGACTTTAAGACTTTTGCCTCCCATCACAGTGAGGAGGTGCCTGGTGAACTCACTGTGGTGGATGTTTATTGTGTGTTTTGTTATTTATTGTTCTATGTATGACTGCAGGCAATGAAATTTCGTTGAATGAGAAGAAAGGAATCTAATCTAATCTAATCTAATCTAATAGGCGCAAACTCACAGGGGCAGGCATCATCTCTGGAGAAAAGGGATAGGTGAGGTTTCGGGCCGAGACCCTTATTCAGGCTGAGAGTCAGGGGGGGATGGAGGAGATATAGGTGATGGAGATATATGGTGATGGAGAGAGATATAGGACAAATGAATAAGGAAGAACTGCAAATGTTGGAAAAATCGCTGGTAGACAAAAATGCTGGAGAAGCTCAACGGGTGAGGCAGCATCTCTGGAGAGAAGGAATAGGTGACGTTTCGGGTCTCGACCCGAAACGTCACCTATTCCTTCTCTCCATAGATGCTGCCTCACCCGCTGAGTTTCACCAGCATTTTTATCTACCTAAAACAAAAGGTACGCAAAAACGTAATGATGATAAAGGAAACAGGCCATTGTTAGCTGAGGGCTAGATGAAAACGAGTTACTGACAATGAAGCTGAACAAGGCGACTTTGAAGCTGGTACGACTTGCGTGGGGGAGGGATGGAGAGAGAGGGGATGCAAGGGTTACTTGACGTTAGAGAAATCAAATTCATACCATTGGGTTGTTTAGCAGCCCAATTTGAGATGCTGTTCCTCCAATTTGCGTTTGGCCTCGCTCTGACAATGGAGGAGGCCTTGGGCAGGAAGGTCAGTGTGGAAATGGGAAGGGGGGGGGGGAGTTTTTGCCCCATCTTCTGCCCTTTGGTCATGAAAATAAATCAGTCGGGGGCGGCACGGAGGCGCAGCGGTAGAGCGGTAGAGCATCCTTACCAACTGCATCACAGTATGGTATGGGAACTGCTCTGTCTCCGACCGGAAGGCATTGCAGAGGGTGGTGAAAATTGCCCAACGCATCACCGGTTCCACGCTGTCCTCCATTGAGTCTGTCCAAAGCAAGCGCTGTCTACGGAGGGCGCTCAGCATCGCCAAGGACTGCTCTCACCCCAACCATGGACTGTTTACACTCCTACCATCTGTGAGGCGCTACAGGTCTCTCCGTGCCGAACCAGCAGGTCGAGGAACAGCTTCTTTCCGGCGGCTGTCACTCTACTCAACAACGTACCTCGGTGACTGCCAATCACACACCCCCCCCCCCCCCCCCCCCCTCCGGACACTTATTATTTTTTTATTCAAATCGTTTGCTATGTCGCTCTTCAAGGGAGATGCTAAATGCATTTCGTTGTCTCTGTACACCGACAATGACAATTAAAATTGAATCTGAATCTGAGAGTTGTTGCCTCACAGCGCCAAAGGCCCGGGTTCCATCCTGACTATGGGTGCAGTCTGTACGGAGTTTGTATGTTCTCCCTGTGACCATGTGGGTTTTCTCCATGTGCTCCGGTTTCCTCCCACATTCCAACACCCATGCGGATTTGTAGGTTAATTAGCTTCTGGGAATTGTCCGTAGTAGGATTGAACAAGTCGGTGGCCCCGGCATTTCCTCTCTCTCTTTCTCTCTCTCCCTCCCTCACCCAAGTCGCACTAGTCCCGTTTTCACCCAATAAACTGCTAACAACGTCTGAAGAAGGGTCTCGACCCGAAACGTCGCCCATTCCTTCTCTCCACAGATGCTGCCTCACCCGCTGAGTTTCTCCAGCATTGCATCTGCAGTTCTTCGTTAAACAAACATCGTTATTAACATCCTTTATCATCGTTAATTTTTTTGGCATATCTTGTATTCATTGTTCTTTATCTCTCTACATCATCGCCTATAACTCTCTCGTTCCCCTTAACCCGAACTAGTCTGAAGAAGGGACTCGACCCGAAACGTCACCCATTCCTTCTCTCCGGAGATGCTGCCCGTCCCGCTGAGTTACTCAAGCATTCTGTGTCTACCTTCGGTTTAAACCAGCATCTGCTGTTCCTTCTTACACAGGATAGAACTGGTGTAGGGTGATTGCTGCTCAGGTTGGACTCGGAATGAAGGGCCTGTTTCCACGCTGTATCTCCAAACAAAACCAAACTAAATCATGAGCGTGTGTAATTATTACAGCGAGTCCAGCCATTGAATCCTCTTCCTCTGCGGTGAGGAAAATATATATAGTGAATCTCGTCCAAATCAAGCATTTTTCCTCTCCACATGTTCTACCTTTCCACCTTCAACATGAACATGTATGTGATTACTACATGTATGTGATTACTACATGTGCGGGAGGGAACTCCAGAAGGTAGACACAAAATGCTGGAGTAACTCAGCAGGTCAGGCAGCATCTCTGGAGAACCATTAGGCTATTAGTCAGGCTAAAGTCTGAAGTAGGGTCTCGACTTGAAACATCGCCCATCCCTTATCTCCATAGATGCTGCCTGACCCGTTGAGATACTCCAGCATTTTGTGCCTAGGCTATTAAACACTACAAACTCCATTAAGACAGAACTACATGGACTATTATGATAGTTATTGCACTATTATTGTTGTTTACTTTTATGTATACATATGTGTGTGTACATGTGTGTGTACATGTGTGTGTACATGTGTGTATATGTGTGTGTATACACACACATCTATCGTTTTAATGTATGTGTGTATTATATATATATATAAACGATAGACACAAAATGCTGGAGTTACAGCGGGTCAGGCAGCATCTCTGGAGAGAAGGAATGGGTGAGGTTTTGGGTCGAGACCCTTCTTCAGACTGTGTGTGTGTGTGTGTGTGTGTGTGTGTGTGGGTGTGTGTGTGTGTGTGTGTGTGTGTGTGTGTGTGTGGGTGTGTGTGTGTGAGTGTGTGTGTGTGTGCGTGTGTGTGCGTGTGTGTCTATGTACATCAGTGTGCGTGTGTGTGTATGTGTGTGTGTCTTTGTGCGCCAGTGTGTGTGTGTCTATATGTGTGTGTCTGTATGTGTACGTCTGTGTGTGTGTGTGTGTGTGTGTGTGTACTGTGTGAGTGTGTGTGTGTGTGTGTGTGTGCGTGTGTGTGTGTGTGTGTGTGTGTGTGTGTGTGTGTGTGTGTGTGGTGTGTGTGTGTGTGTGTGTGTGTGTGTGTGTGTGTGTGTACGTGTGTGTGTGTGTGTATGTGTGTGTGTGTATGTGTGTGTGTGTGTGTGTGTGTGTGTGTGTGTGTGTGTGTGTGTGTGTGTGTATGTACGTGTGTGTATGTGTGAGTATGTGTGTGTGTGTGTGTGTGTGTGTGTGTGTGTGTGTGTGTGTGTGTGTGTGTGTGTGTGTGTGTGTGTGTGTGATGTACGTGTGTGTGTGTGTAAGTATGTGTATATATAAACACACTGAACTTTTTCTCTGGTATATTATATGGTTTACAGTGCACCATGTTTACACATTCTGTTGTGCTGCAGCAAGTAAGAATTTTATTGTTCTATCTGGGACGTGACAATAAAACACTCTTGAGTCTTGAGAAAGAATGGGTAACGTTTTGTGTCGAGACCTTTCTTCAGTCTGATTATCACAGCTGGTGTAGCCTGTCGGCTTGCTCCACAATGATAACTAGTCACGAGGAATGCAATCCCTAAACTTGGTACAATAAGGGTCTCCCGTCCACACACCCGGTTCATCTAATAAAAAAAAAAGAATAATACAGCGTTCGGAGTCAACATTAATATCATCTGTAAGTCATCTGTATGTGCTAGTGATCCATCACAAGTGTGTGTGAAAAATACTGCGCCCTGCGTTTATGAGATCTCTAAAACAATGGCCAACATCTGTGCAAGCCCACAAAGTCACCCAGCACCTCCCTGCCAAATGGCTGCGAGATGCTGGGACCCGGGGAAAACACTCTTGGAATGCAGAGCTATTTATTCTTTATAAAAATAAACCATCTGGCCAAAGGCATACAGAGAAATCATATTGAGCAGCTGAGAAAGCAAGACGCTGGAGTTATCACTGTCCATCGATGATGCATCCAGACCACACGCGGAGACCAATCCTCACGTCCGTTCCCACTTTATTGCCTTCTTTAGTTTCATTTGGTTTAGAGATACAGCTTGTAAAGGGGCCCTTCGGCCCTCCGGGTCCGTGCCGACCAGCGATCACTAACGCTATCCTACACACACCAGGGACAATTTACAATGTTATCAAAACCTACAATTAGCCAACAAAAGCTGCAGGAAGGAACTGCAGATGCTGGTTGACATTGAAGGTAGCCGCAGAGATGCTGACCATCCCGCTGAGTTACTCCAGCATTTTTTCACACAGAGAGTGGTGAATCTCTGGAACTCTCTGCCGCAGAGGGTAGTTGAGGCCAGTTCATTGGCTATATTTAAGAGGGAGTTAGATGTGGCCCTTGTGGCTAAGGGGATCAGGGGGTATGGAGAGAAGGCAGGTACGGGATACTGATTTGGATGATCAGCCATGATCATATTGAATGGCGGTGCAGGCTCGAAGGGCCGAATGGCCTACTCCTGCACCTAATTTCTATGTTTCTATGTTTCTATTTTGTCTCTATCTGCAGCCTGCAAGCCTGTGGGTCTTTGGAGTGTGGGATGAAACTGGAGCACCTGGAGAAAACCCACTCAGGTCACAGGGAGAACGTACAAACTCCGTACAGACAGCAGCCGTGGTCAGGAGTCCAACCTTAGTCTCTGGCGTTGTGTGGCAGCAATTCTACCGCTGCACCACCGTGCTGTATACAATATTCTTGTAAATAACTGCGAGGCACTGAGTTTTGGAAACTGATATAATAATTGGAAAAATTGACAAACACAATCAACAATTCTCGTATCTCCATAGGTTTAAGTTTCGAGGTAGTTTTCTTATTGTCACATGTATGGAGGCACAGAGAAATTCTTTATGTTGCATGTGAGGAATGGTAGCAGGTACGAGAAAAGACTCCACCTCCAACACGGCACGATATCCATACCTGGAAACACATTGTCTTGACCCGAAACGTCACCCATTCCTTCTCTCCAGAGATGCTGCCCGTCCCGCTGAGTTACTCCAGCATTTATGTGTCTATCACGGAGACGAGGAAACACTTTTTCTCACAGAGAGTGGTGAGTCTGTGGAATTCTCTGCCTCAGAGGGCGGTGGAGGCAGGTTCTCTGGATGCTTTCAAGAGAGGTCTAGATAGGGCTCTTAAGAATAGTGGAGTCAGGGGATATGGGGAGAAGGCAGGAACGGGGTACTGATTGTGGATGCTCAGCCATGATCACATTGAATGGCGGTGCTGGCTCGAAGGACAGACTGGCCTACTCTATTGTCTATTGTCTATCTCTGGATGGGTGACGTTTCGGGTTGGAACCATCTTCAGATTGATGATTTGAGTTACCACGTGGCCTGTAGTTGAGTCTGAAGAAGGGTTCTGACCCAATGTCCACGAGAGCCCCGAGTACCTACGAGCGGCTATTACTGTAACTCCCCGAATTCGAATCAAGGGAAATTCGGGAGAACTCTTGAATTAGCTTGTACAGTGGGACAGGTCCCTTTACGGGACATACAACAATAAAACACTCTTGAATCTTGAAATGAAACATGTAGGAAAATTACACTCCATCACAAAAGACAAAGTGCTGGAGGAACTCAGCGGCTCAGGCAGTATCTGGAGAGGGAATGATGGACAGATGATGATGTAGGACTAGTGAACTGGTGATGTGATCGAAGACTGAACACGTGAAGATTTCCAGCTGAGCGCAGAAGACGGGAGGAGATTTAAACTAGGTTTTATAATTATGAAATTCAATAATAACAACATGGGCGGCACGGTGGCGCAACGGCAGAGTTGCTGCCTTACAGCGCCAGAGACCCGGGTTCGATTCTGACTACGGGTGCTGTCTGTACGGAGTTTGCACGTTCTCCCCGTGACCTGCGTGGGTTTTCTCCGAGATCTTCGTTTTCCTCCCACACTCCAAAGACGTGCATGTTTGTCGCTTAATTGGCTTGGTATAAATGTAAATTGTCCCTAGTGTGTGTAGGGTAGTGTTATGCCCCTGTCCCACTTAGGAAACCTGAACGGAAACCTCTGGAGACTTTGCGCCCCACCCAAGGTTTCCCTGCGGTTCCCGGAGGTTGCAGGTGGTTGCCGGAGGTTGCAGGTAGTGGAGGCAGGTAGGGAGACTGACAAAAACCTCTGGGAACCTCCGGGAACCGCGCGGAAACCTTGGGTGGGGCGCAAAGTCTCCAGAGGTTTCCGTTTAGGTTTCCTAAGTGGGACAGGGGCATTAGTGTACGGGGATCGCTGGTCAGCGTGGCCTGTTTCTGTGATGTATCTCTAAACTAAACTAAACTAATCTAAACAAATAATGATCAAAGTGAAGGGGAATGTTTGGAAATCTGTTTTGCTTTGGGAATAATTGAGACAATAGCTATTTCAATTTTCATAAAGGAAGTAGATAAATACTGGAATCTGATGAAGATAGAGATTCTGGGGAACTCACACACAGCGAGATTATCTTCTGATGGTGACAGGGACCAGCTAGCACTGCCAGCCTGCTCCCTTTCATGTGGTATGTTTCTAAACTTCTCTTAGTCCTGCTACCCAAGCAGTTGAATCAGAGCAAATCCAAACTAAGCTGTCAATAATCTACTCCTTCCAGCAGGAACTGCGAGCTGACTGACCTTACCAAGCCACTTGTGTGGGAAGGAGCTGCAGATGCTGGTTTGTACAGAACCATAGAAAACTAGGTGACGGAGGAGGCCATTTGGCCCTTCGAGCCTGCACCGCCATTCATTGTGATCACGGCTGATCGTCCACAATCAGTAACCCGTGCCTGGAGTTACTCCAGCACTTTGTCTTTTGCTCCAGATTCCAGCATCTGCAGTTCCTTGCATCTCGACAATTTGTAGCCCTGTCCCACGGTACGAGTTCATTCCAAGAGCTCTCCCGAGTTAAAAAAAAAAATCAAACTCGAGGTAAGCACGGAGAATGAACGTAGCGGGTACGTCGGAGCTCGGGGACGTCTCTTAGCGCTAACGGCAGGTACTCGGGAAGACTCGCTAACGGCAGGTAAGCACGGGAAGACTCGTGAAGATTTTTCAACATGTTGAAAAATGTCCACGAGAGCCCCGAGTACCGACCAGTGGCCATTCCCGTAATTCTCCGAGTTCGAATCAGGGCAAACTCGGGAGAGCTCTTTGAATGAACTCGTACTGTGGGACAGGGCTATTGCTGAATGTCAGCCTCAATAGTCCTTGCCAACAATCTTGCCTACGATACTCCCAATTTCCGATAGTATTAAAAGAATCGCACGCTTTACAAAAAGAATAACAGTATAATTTTCGCAAGTTAAATTCAATTTTGTTTCACTGAAGCACACTCGGGCAGAATACACCATTTTGTATGAAGTAATCGTGCCAGGAAAATGGGTGTGTAGGTAGCTGAATTGATCCTTTAAAGCACCCATTAACTTCCCAATAGATGACTCGGAGTCATTAACATAACTAAAGGAAAATACAAGCCCTAATTCTCTTTTCCTGTGCTAATCATCTGAAGCCTATTATGTATCCTGCAATTTTACAGTATCTGCTCACATATCCCCTTGGGCAAAGAAACATAATTTCACAAATCTGCAGCGTTTAAAGGAAGCATGAAAAGAAACCGAAATTCACTGCTTCAGTCAGTGAGGTACCATGTTACAACAGTTTTTTTTCTCTGTCAGGGGAAGTACTATTTCTATATAACTTGCTTTTCAAAGCACCAAACAATCGGTTTGCACTGAGATTCAATATATCTAGAAAAGGAATAGGTGACGTTTCGGGTCGAGTCCCTTCTTCAGGGTGCGAGGAAGGGTCTCGACCCGAAACGTCACCCGTTCCATTTCTCCAGAGACGCTCCCTGTCCCGTTGAGTTACTCCAGATTGTTGTGGCCATCTTCAGTTTAAACCAGCATCTGCAGTTCCTTCCTACACATCAATATATTTATGTTGGCAGGAAGTGGCAATAATAAAAAGCACCAAATAGCTTCTTAGAAGTTCAGGTACTTAAGTTTCATACAATGCAAGATTGGCAAGGCCATATTTTGTAGTTTTTCACCATATCCGTCAGCTTCCAGAATGCCTGTCATTTCCTACAATTATATACTTTGACTGGTGTAACAATATTGCATTAATAATTACAATTACAGCAAAGTATTTTAATAGCTCAATTAACAAAAAAAAGTCCTGGTGATTGAGTCACCTGAGATGCCGTTACTTTGGTAAAACTGTTGAACATTTTCACAAGACTACATATGCTGGAGTAACTCAAGGGGCTGTCCCACTGTAAGAGGTAATTCAAGAGTTCTCCCGAGTTTCCCCTGATTCGAATTCGGAGAATTACGGTAACAGCTGCTCGTAGGTACTCGGGGCTCTCGTGGACATTTTTCAACATGTTGAAAAAACCTCCCGAGCTTACCGCGTTTCCCGAGTACCTGCCGTTAGCGTTACGAGCCGCTAAGAGACGTACCCGAGCTCCGACCTACCCGCAACGTACATTCTACGTACTTACCACGAGTTAGATTTTAAAAAGAAACTCGGGAGAGTTCTTGGGTAAACTTATATAGTGGGACAGGCCATTCAGCGGGACTGGCAGCATCTCTGGAGAGAAGGAACGGGTGCCGTTTCGGGTCGTGACCCTTCTTCAGACCTGAAACGTCACCCATTCCTTCTCTCCAGAGATGCTGCCTGGCCTGTTGAGTTACTCCAGCACTTGCCATCTATCTTTGGTATAAACCAGCATCAGCTGTTCTTTGTTTCCACATTTAACTGTTTGTGTCTTGTTTTAATTATTAATAAAACTGTGGTTTACTCCTTACAAAGGCAACAGGCGGAGAAATGTGGCGGAAAGAGCTGCAGATGCCGGTTTACACCAAAGATAGACACAAAATACTGGAGTAACTGAACGGGTCAGGTACATTCTCTGGAAAAAATGGAATAGGTGACGTTTCGGGTTGGGATCCTTCTTTAGGTAATTATCAGTTAAATATTGCTTAAACTTGAGTTGTATTTCCTTGATTGACTGAACGAAAGATACAGCAGGGAGATATATCAGCCACGATTGAATGGCGGAGTACACTTGATGGGCCGAATGGCCTAATTCTACTCCTATTCCTTATGACCTTCAGTGTTTCAGCTATCAGGGCATGATCGTGAAGTGAGGATGTTAACGGCCTGTCCCACTTAGGCGGGTTTTAGGCGACTGCCGGTGACTGTCATAGTCGTAGCAGCTCGCGGAAAAACCGGCGACTGGACTAATGGGCCACTTAGGCGAATTTTTTAGGCGACTGCCGGTGAATACGGCAATGGAATTCACTGAAGTCAACACCAGCGACAACCTACGTCATCCTGGCGACAACCTGGCGACAACCTACGTCAAGCTACGCTCATTGACGTTAAACCCACGGTCGCCATTGTTGTCGAAAAATTTTCAACGTGTTGAAAACCCAACGGCGACCAGAAAGGCGCTACGACTCTTTGGGCGAATGAGGAGACGATTCACGACCGTACAGGCGACATCCCGGCAACCATGTGGCGACGGCCTAGTCGCCTGTAGTCACCTGAAAAATCGCCAAGGTGGGACAGGCCCGTAAGTAAGCATCTGCAGTTCCTTATATCTCCAGAAGTGAGAACTGGAAGCTGATGGTTTCCAGTCTGAAGAAGGGTCTCCATCCGAAACGTCACCTATTCCTTCGCTCCATAAATGCTGCCTCGCCTGCTGAGTTTCTCCAGCATTTTTGTCTACCACTGGAAGCTGATGGTGTCAAATTATTTTAGTATCCGTGGTTAAAGAGAAATGTCTTCCCCATTACCTGTGGCTCTCTGATTCATACACAACATTGTTCTCTGGCTGTGGTCTGACTAGGGGTCACGGTAGTTGAGGCATTACTCACCCACTTTCAAATTCTCTCCCCCCCCTTCCCTCCAACTTGAGATTCAATTCAATTCAATTCAATTCAATTCAATTCAACTTTAATGTCATCGCACAAATACAAGTATCAGTACAACGAAATGCAGTTTTGCGTCAGTCCGTAGTAGTTGTACATAAAGAGAAAAAAAACAAGAAAAAAATAGAAAGAGAGAAGATACAGAATAATCAGGAAATACAGAATGATTAAACAAAGGGGGACGGAGGGACCAGAGAAATCTATCGTCGGGACTCCGACTCCATAAAGACCAATATCCAATTAGCATTTTAATTAACATTGTAGCTGTTCTCCAGATTCCAGGAAATTATTTGCGTGGATTCCAAAGCATCTTTGCTTCTCCACAAATACTCCTTCTTGGATCCAAGTACATGACCTCACATCTCCTCACAAAGAACTCTATCTGTCACAATGTTGCTCAACTTTTAGTTGAGATGCGTTCAGAGATACAGGCCCTTCGGCCCACCGAGTCCGCGCCGACCAGTGGTCACCCCGTACACTAGCACTGCCCGCAGTTCTCGGGGACGATTTACAATTTTTACCGATGCCAATTCATTTGGAACGTGGGCTGGTGTGGACAAGTTGAGCCAAACGGGCCTGTTTCCATGCTGTATCACTATGACCTATGTTTCTAGTGCATTTGATTCAAAATAATTTAATGAGGATCAGCAAATGCTGGTTTATACCAAAAAGAACCTCCCTTTCTATTTCCAAATTGACAGAGAACGGATTAATCCACAGCTTGCTGCAAAGTATATAAACAAGAACCGACAAAATCAAACAGCTTCCTTCAAAATAAATAGGTAGCAAGGAGAATCAGTCTGAAGAAGGGTCCCGACCTGAAACGTCACCCATTCCTTCTCTCCAGAGGTGCTGCCTCACCCGCTGAGTTGCTCCAGCATTTTGTGTCTACCTTCACAGTAAATCTTCGTGGGGTGGGCGATTGCAACCTTCACATGGTCCGCCCTGTTTTAATGAATGCAATCAACTGAATTGAATGCGTGCACAATCAAATAAGATCAAATAGAACAAGTTGTCCTACAACTTTAGACTGTGCACGCCATACGCAAGAAGAAGAAGAGTGAATCTTCGTTAACCAGAGAATGTCCCTAAATCGAAGATGGACAGAAGAAGCTGAAGGAACCTTCTTCAGGCACTCGACCTGAAACGTCACCCATTCCTTCTCTCCAGAGATGCTGCCTGTCCCGCTGAGTGACTCCAGCTTTTTGTGTCTATCTTCGGTTAATCCAGCATCTGCAGTTCCTTCCAACACAATGTCCCGCTATCAGTAGGTGTCCTTCCTCAATTGCATTTCAATGGATTCGTTAGCTGTGGCCCATTGAAGGATCTTTGCAGGGGCATAAAATAGATCCTGCAATTGTGTGCATCACAATGCTCATTGCATTACAAAGTACTTTCTAGCATCAGTGACAATTTGTTTGTGAGTGTGGATTTGAACCACCAACCCGTTAATCGTCTCTGAGTCAGTCCTATGTCTCAGCCACATATTACAGCAAAATAAAAGACTCAAAGCAAAGATCCTCTAGCGAGCAAGACAGATCACTCGACGAAAAAGACGTAGTACGGTCATGGGCAGATTCATGGGTAATTTTCGGCCCCATTTCCGTAACCGGCTTCCGTCTCCGCACCAAAGATCCCATCGTAGCGGAGCAAAGATACTAGTGCGGAGACGGAAGCCGGTTACGGAAACATCCTCGTAAAAATAAAAGTTCTTTGGTAAAAACCTTCTCCTCATTTTCAGAATTTTAATTTATTAACACAAACTGATCCAGCGCAACGTTGATTGCACTGCGAGTCAGGTCGGGTCGGGTCGGGTCGGGTCGGGTCGGGTCGGGTCTGGTTACTAAAATGGATGAAAAAAAGGCCCACGTTCCGCTCCGTTGCGTACTACACGTCAGCCCATTGCATTTAGCAGGAGTGGTCTCTCTTGCTCCGCTATAGGATCTCTGACTCAAAGTGCAGGGTGGAACTGCAGATGCTGGTTTAAACTGAAGATGGACAAATAATGCTGGAGTAACTCAGTGGGTCAGCAAGCAAGAATTTCATTGTCCTATCTGGGACACATGACAATAAAACTCTCTTGAATCTTGACTCTTGCATCTCTGGAGAGAAGGAATGGGTGACATTTCGGGTGTGAAGAAGGGTCTCGACCCGAAACGTCACCCATTCCTTCCGTCCAGAGATGCTGCCAGTCCCGCTGAGTTACTCCAGCATTATGTGTCTATCTAAGGGACTGCAGGTGCTGGTTTACAATGAAGATAGACAAAAAATGCTGGAGTAACTCAGCGGGACAGGCAGCATCTCTGGGGAGAAGGAATGGGTGACGTTTCAGGTCGAGACCCTTCGTCAGACCAAATGCAGGCAAATGGGGCCAGCTTAGATGGGGCACCTTGGTCAGGATGGATGAGTTGGGCCGAAGGGCCTGTTTCCGTGCTGTATGGCTCTATGGTGTTCCCGAAGAAAGGGAGGATAATTGCTCTTCCCACAGGATGGGGTCAGAAACATAGAAACATTGAAAAGCGGTGCAGGAGTAGGCCATTCGGCCCTTCGAGCCAGCATCGCCATTCAATATGATAATAATAATAATAATAATAATAATAATAATAATAATAATAATAATAATAATAATAATAATAATAATATATTTTATTAATGTTCCTGAGAACATTAAAAAAGACTGGTCTGCTCCAACAGCTGCTGACAACGTTCTACCGCTGCACCACAGAGAGCATATTAACGTATGGCATCTCTCTGTGGTATTTCAGCTGCACGGAGGCGGAGAGGAGAGCTCTTCAGCGCGTCGTCCACAGAGCGCAGAAGTTTATTGGGACACCGCTACCAGCCTAGGAGGGGCATCTACCACACACGGTGCCTCAGGAAGGCATCATGGCTGATCATCCAAAAAGTACCCCTTCCTGTTTTCTCCCCATATCCCTTGATTCCGTTTGCCCTATAAGAGCTAAATCTAAAGCTCTCTTGAAAACATCCAGTGAATTGGCCTCCACTGCCTTCTGTGGCAGAGAGTTCCATCCACCCACTGCCAGGAGACAAGAGGGTGGGAAAAGCAGACAGGGAACACCAAGTGCAGCCACACTTGGGGCGGAGGTGGGTGCCTGGGAGAAACCTGAAACAGTCACGTCAACTTCAAACCCATTGTTTCGCTCAACTCTGCGGAGAGGATCATTTCAAATTAGATCATCAGCAGATGCTGCAGCAAATAATAATATTTAGCATTTAACCGATTCCAATTCCTCCTTCAACTAATGTAAGAGTTTAACTACATGTTATTACGAAAGGCTTACTGTGATTGATAAAGATTAATTTCGTGCAGCCTTTTATATATCCGCATCATTGTCGGGGTTTGAGTATGTCTTTAACGCCTCTACATCCTCGGAAGGCTGAGGAAGTTCGGCCTGTTCCCGGCAACTCTCACCAACTTCTACAGATGCACCACATGCCTCAAGGCTTGGTTTGGGAACGGCTCCATCCAAGACCGCAGGAGATTGCAGAGAATTGTGGATGCAGCCCAGACCATCACACACACACCAGCCTCCCCAGCCACGGACTCCTCACGCTGCCTCGGCAAGGCCAGCAGCATCATCGAGGACCAGTCTCACCCTGGTCACTCTCTCTTCTCTCCTCTCCCATCGGGCAAAAGGTAGAGAAGTGTGAAAACGCACACACCTCCAGATTCAGGGACAGTTTCTTTTCCCGACTGTTATAGAAACATAGAAATAGAAACATAGAAATTAGGTGCAGGAGTAGGCCATTCGGCCCTTCGAGCCTGCACCGCCATTCAATATGATCATGGCTGATCATCCAACTCAGTATCCCGTACCTGCCTTCTCTCCATACCCCCTGATCCCCTTAGCCACAAGGGCCACATCTAACTCCCTCTTAAATATAGCCAATGAACTGGCCTCAACTACCCTCTGTGGCAGAGAGTTCCAGAGATTCACCACTCTCTGTGTGAAAAAAGTTCTTCTCATCTCGGTTTTAAAGGATTTCCCCCTTATCCTTAAGCTGTGACCCCTTGTCCTGGACTTCCCTAACATCGGGAACAATCTTCCTGCATCTAGCCTGTCCAACCCCTTAAGAATTTTGTAAGTTTCTATAAGATCCCCTCTCAATCTCCTAAATTCTAGAGAGTATCTAGAGAGTTATCAGGCAGCTGAACCATCCTATCACCAACTAGAGAGCGATCCTGAGCTGACATCGACCTTATTGGAGACCCTCAGCTATCGTCAATCAGACTTTATTGGCCTGTTATATGAAGAAGGTTAAAAATCTGCACCTCCTCAAAATCTCCCGGACCTTCTCCCACCTGCTGGCAAATTGCAAATGCAACATAGCTGTCACTTAGCCGGTAGTCTGCCAGTGTCTGAGTCACACCAGTTATGTGTTTGAACATCGACCTGAGTCTTAAATCTAAACTCAATCTGGATAGCGAGACTATAATAGAGTCGCAGTCTTACAGAGTGGAAACGGGCCCTTAGAGTCAACCTGCCCATACCAACTAATGTGCCTCATCTACACTAGTCCCACCTGCCTGCGTTTGGCCCATATGCCTCCAAACCTGTCCTATCCATGTGCTTAAGAAGGAACTGCAGATGCTGGAAAATCGAAGGTACACAAAAATACTGGAGAAACTCAGCGGGTGCAGCAGCATCTATGGATCGAAGGAAATAGAAACAGAGAAACATAGAAATTAGGTGCAGGAGTTCGAGCCTGCACCGCCATTCAATATGATCATGGCTGATCATCCAACTCAGTATCCCGTACCTGCCTTCTCTCCATACCCTCTGATCCCCTCAGCCACAAGGGCAACATCTAACTCCCTCTTAAATATAGCCAATGAACTGGCCTCGACTACCCTCTGTGGCAGAGAGTTCCAGAGATTCACCACTCTCTGTGTAAAAAAAGTTCTTCTCATCTCAGTTTTAAAGGATTTCCCCCTTATCCTTAAGCTGTGACCCCTTGTCCTGGACTTCCCCAACATCGGGAGCAATCTTCCTGCATCTAGCCTGTCCAACCCCTTAAGAATTTTGTAAGTTTCTATAAGATCCCCTCTCAATCTCCTAAATTCTAGAGAGTATAAACCAAGTCTATCCAGTCTTTCTTCATAAGACCGTCCTGACATCCCAGGAATCAGAAATGGGCAACGTTGCCTATTTTCTTCGCTCCATAGATGCTGCTGCAACCGCTGAGTTTCTCCAGCATTTTTGTGTACCTGTCCTATCGATGTACCTATCCAAATGTTTCTTAAACCATGCGATAGTCCCAGCCTCAGCTACCTCCTCCGGCATCTCGTTCTATACACCCACCATCTTTTGTGTGAAAAAGTTGCCCCTCAGGTTCCTATAAGATCTTCCCCTCACCTACCCCCCCCTCACCTTGAACCTATGTTCTCTGGTTCTCAATTCCCCTACTCTGGGCAAGACACTCGATCTAGATGTTTACCCGATCTATTCCTCTCATGATTTTGTCCACTTTTCTGGACGGAGGTCTTATCTCACTTTAGGAGGATGGGAAAGATTCCTATTCTGAAAACAAACAGGAGTATTTTGGCAAATATTATCCCTTTACCAACCTAAAAAAAAACACGATGTGATCATTATTTCAATAGCTCGTTGGACCTTGGTCTGTGTGAATTTGTAATCGAGTCCCTTACGTGACGTGTCACAATAATGCTTCTCATGAGCTTGAAGCATGCGGAGGGAACAAGCTGTGGCCATGAAAGGCGCTATCTAAACGATAATGCTTATGGTCTTTCAGAGTGGATCACCAAACCACGGCTGATTGAGATAAATTCAAATTTGAATCCTGGAATTTAGAAGTGTAGCTTAGTTTAGTTTAGAGATACAGCGCAGAAACAGGCCCTTCAGCCCACCGAGTCCGCACCAACCAACTATCCCCACATACTAACATTATCCTACACACACTAGACTAGGGACAATTTACAACCCAAGCCAATTAACTGACTGACATGCACGTCATTGTAGTGTGGGAGGAAACCGGAGCACCCGGGGAAAACCCACGCAGGTCAAGGGGAGAACGCACAAACTCCGTACAGACAGCACCCTAATTATGCCCCTGTCCCACTTAGGAAACCTGAACGGAAACCTCTGGAGACTTTGTGCCCCACCCAAGGTTTCCGTGCGGTACCCGGAGGTTGCAGGTGGTTGTCGGAGGTTGCCGGTAGTGGAAGCTGGTAGGGAGACTGACAAAAACCTCCTGGGACCTCTGGGAACCGCACGGAAACCTTGGGCGGGGCGCCAAGTTCGCCAGAGGTTTCCTAAGCGGGACAGGGGCATTATTGGTCAGGATCGAACCCGGGTCTCTGGCGCTGTGAGGCAGCGACTATACCGCTGTGTCACCGTGCCATCCTTAAGGTAGAATTAAAACAAGGAGATTAAACACGTTCATGCCTAGAACGTTGAGAAAGAAATACTCCACCTAAAAATCCATCTGGTGTCTGATGATAGGGGCGGCACGGTGGCGCAGCGGTAAGATGGCTGCCTCACAGCGCCAGAGACCCGGGTTCGATCCTGACTATGGGTGCTGTCTGTACCTTCTCCCTGTGACCACGTGGGTTTCATCCGGGCGCTCCGCTTTCCTCCCACATCCCAAAAATGTGCGGGATTGCCGGTTATTGGGCTTCTGTAAATTGTCCCTGGTGTGTGTAGGGTAGAACTAGTGTTCTGGTCGGCACGGATCAGGCGGGCCGAAGGGCCTGTTTCCACGCTGTATCTCTGAACTGAACTGAACGAAACTCAACTGAACTACACAATTCTTTTTGATTTTTAATTTTTTAACTTTATTTTTAAGAGCGCAATAACCATAACGCGACGCCCCCATGACATAAAGTGTTCCGAAACCTTCTAAACATTTTACCAGCTCTATAATTTAGCGCTCCTTTAAGCCCACACTCATCCCACACCTATATTTCATGCGGCATACATTCATGTAAATTGCAGGTCCTGTACAAGCTGACAACTTCTCGAGACGTACAGCTGAAAGCTCCATGAACAAAAATACATTTCAATGAGCCACAACAATTCAGCAGTTGGCTTACTAATTCAATGTGGTTCCCTACAAATTGCGAGGACTGTCCTGAAAAATCCAGTGCAGTACAGTACAAGTACAGGCCCTTCAGCCCACAATGTTATGCCAAGCATGATGGTAAAGGGCCCGTCCCACCAGCATGCAACTGCATGCGGCAAGCGCGCCCTAGCGTGGTCGCTTGAGCCGTACGGCCTCGCGGGGCCGGTCCCACTTCGATCGCCGGAGCCGTATGGAATTGTGCGGAGCTGGTCCCGACATCGCGCGGGGCTCCGAAAAACTGACCGTGTTAAAAAATGCCGCGCAGCAACGGCCTGCCGGCCCGCAGCCACCTCGACGCCGTACATCACTCACTCGACCTCCCCGCGGCTCCCGCTTCTCGTTTGGTCGCGCTTGCCACATGCCGTACGGCTCAAGCGACCACGTTAGGTCACGCTTGCTGCATGCAGGCGCATGCTGGTGGGACCAGCCCTTTAGGTCGCGCTTGCCGCATGCAGGTTGCATGCCCGACATGCCCTTTAGACCATCTCTTATCTACCTGCTCATAATCCATATCTCTGCATTCCCCGCATGTTTATCTGTGGGTCTCATAACAACCTCTTCTCATTTCTGCCTCAACCACCAATCCCCTGATTACTAAATTGCCCCACATACCTCACTGAAGAAGGGTTTCGGCTCCGAAACGTTGCCTATTTCCTTCGCTCCATAGATGCTGCTGCACCCGCTGAGTTTCTCCAACTTTTTTGTGTACCTTCGATTTTCCAGCATCTGCAGTTCCTTCTTAAATACCTCATTTAAACGTTGACCACTCACCTTAAAGCTGTGCCCATGTGTGTAGGAAGGGGCTGCAGATGCTGGTTTACACCGAAGATGGAGACAAAATGCTGGAGTAACTCAGCTGATCAGTCAGCATCTCTGGAGAGAAGGAATGGGTGACGTTTCGGGTCGAGACCCTTCTTCAGACTGGCGTTTCAGGTCGAGACCATTCTTCTGAACGTCTGAAGAGTCTGAAGAAGGGCGAGTTCAGTTTGGTTGATTGTCACGTGTACCGAGATACAGTGAAAAGTTTTAGTTGTCGCCTCTTCCTTTCTCCCAGAGCTGCCGCAGAATATAGATGAAGGCCCAAAGTCCAATGTCCACAATGGGGTAGAGGTGAATCGCACAGTCCACAAACTCATGGAAGGACCGTTCAGAAGCCTGATAACAGAGGGGAAGAAGCTGTTCCTTTGAGCTATTGAAGTCGTCCATGCCCAAAATGTAACAATCTTCCTCGTTGCAAATACATAGCAAAAATAAAAAGTTCAGAACCTAAGAATATATATTTTTTTTTGTGTTAACGCCTCATTAAACAGGTTGCAGTGAGTTTAAAAGCTGGGACGTCAGAGGGGCGTAGAAAACCAAAGGCACTTGCCTCATCCATGGGGGTTGTAACCAGTAATCACCAAACTAGCAATTTACAATCCATGGGGCGCATTGTGGAAATGACACATGTGGGTTAATGAAGCTTCCAAGTCTGAGTTCAATTGTTGCACTTCCATGCTATTTAGCAAATATCATAACAATATCATTGTTTCGATACTTCTACTGGTGTGCGTGTAATTTTGAGGGGTAAACAGAAAAATAGAAGAAAACTTGCGAGGAAACACAGGAACGTCGAAAGCTGTTTTGACAAAGCGTAACACAGTTTTGGAAAAAACAACACATTTACTGTAAGCATTTAAAGCAGTACTTTACTCTTTGTGCTAATACGGCACCGCTAAAAAGTTCTTCATCATTATTTTCTTTTCCGGCCACCTATCACAAATTCAAAATATATTTTGGTGCATTATCAGGGGATATGGGGAGAAGGCAGGAACGGGGTACTGATTGGGGATGATCAGCCATGATCACATTGAATGGCGCTGCTGGCTCGAAGGGCCGAATGGTCCTCCTGCATCTATTTTCTATTGTCTATTAATCTGTTTTGATTTTTGATAGACTTTTGTCTTCTGCTACTCACACACAAGACAAACATGTGGACAGTACAAAGTTTAGTTTAGAGATGCAGTGGCCCTTCGGCCCACCAAGTCCGCCCCGTACTACGACACGATCCTACACACGCACCAGGGTCGATTTACAATCGTACCGAAGCCAATTAACCTACACACCTGTACGTCTTTGGAACGTGGGAGGAAACCCACGCGGTCTGGGGGAGAACGTCCAAACTCCGTACAGACAGCACCCGTAGTCAGGATTGAACCCGGGTCTCTGGAGCTATAAGGCAGTGGCTCTACCATGGTGCCACCCCTTATGTGTGGTAAATGTGTGCATTCTGCACCTTTTTGCACAGGATTACATATTTGCCGTGCAAAGTACCCAATGAGTCCTGGCACTATCTTCAGCTCGTTGCCATTAGACAAAGCACCTGCATCCCTGAGAACTCAGCATAAGGTCTCTCTGCATTTAATCTCTAAACCAAATATATAAACTGTGCACAGTGGCGCAGCGGTAGAGTTGCTGCCTTTATGCCCCTGTCCCACTTAGGAAACCTGAACGGAAACCTCTGGAGACTTTGCGCCCCACCCATGGTTTAAGTGCGGTTCCCGGAGGTTGCAGGTGGTTGCCGGAGGTTGCAGGTGGTGGAAGCAGGTAGGGAGACTGACAAAAACCTCCGGGAACCGCACGGAAACCATGGGTGGGGCGCAAAGTCTCCAGAGGTTTCCGTTCAGGTTTCCTAAGTGGGACAGGGGCTTTACAGTGCCAGAGTCGTGATCTACCCGATCCCTACCACGGGCGCTGTCTGTACGGAGTTTGTAAAGACAAACGTGTCTGTAGGTTAATTGGCTCGGTATGAATGTAAATTTGATCCCAGTGTGCGTCGGATAATAATAATAATAATAAATTTTATTTATGGGCGCCTTTCAAGAGTCTCAAGGACACCTTACAAAAATTTAGCAGGTAGAGGAAAAACATGTAAGGGGGAATGAAATAAATAGTAGAGACATGACTAGTACACAAAGTAAAGACAGAATTCAATACAAAACACGATATGAGGCAATTAATGCACAGATGAAAAGGGAGGGGGACATGGGGGCTAAGGATAGGCAGAGGTGAAGAGATGGGTCTTGAGGCGGGACTGGAAGATGGTGAGGGACACGGAATTGCGGATCAGTTGGGAGAGGGAGTTCCAGAGCCTGGGAGCTGCCCTGGAGAAGGCTCTGTCCCCAAAACTGCGGAGGTTGGACTTGTGGATGGAGAGGAGACCGGCTGATGTGGATCTGAGGGACCGTGAGGGTTGGTAGGGGGAGAGGAGGTCAGTGAGATATGGGGGGGGGGGGGGGGGCAGATGGTGGAGGGCTTTGTAGGCTAGGATCAGGATTTTGTAGGTGATCCGGTGGGAGATGGGAAGCCAGTGAAGTTGTTTGAGGACTGGAGTGATGTGATGCCAGGATTTGGTGTGGGTGATGAGTCGGGCGGCTGCGTTCTGGACCAGTTGGAGTCGGTTGATGTAGGTGGAGCTGATGCCAAGGAGAAGTGAGTTGCAGTAGTCCAGTCGGGAGGAGATGAAGGCATGGATGAGTCTTTCAGCAGCGGGAGGTGTGAGAGAGGGTCTGAGTTTGGTGATGTTGCGGAGATGAAAGAAGGAGGTTTTAATGACATGGCGGATGTGAGGCTCAAGGGAGAGGGTGGAATCAAAGATCACGCCAAGGTTGCGGGCCTGGGGAGATGGGGAGACAGTGATGCCGTCGATGGTGAGAGTGGGGTTATTGATTTTGCTGAGTGTGGCTTTGGAGCCTATGAGGAGGAATTCTGTCTTATCGCTGTTGAGTTTGAGGAAATTATGTTGCATCCAGGTTTTTATTGGTGTTAGTGTGCGGGGATCGCTGGTCGGTGTGGACTCGGTGTGCCGTTTCCACGCTGTATCTCTGAACTAAGATATAAAAGAAGAAAGACACAAAATGCTGGAGTAACTCAGTGGAACAGGCTGCACCTCCATTCTTTCTATCCAGAGATGCTGCCTGTCCTGGTGAGTTACTCCAGCATTTTGTGTCTATCATTGATTGAAACCAGCATCTGCAGTTCCTTCCTACACATAAGGTATACAAGGGTGGTTTGAGGAAGCATCTTCGAGGAGGTGTATTGTGCATTCTTGTGAAAGAATGAAACTGCAGATGCTGGTTTAAACCGAAGACAGACACAAAAAGACTGAAGAAGGGTCTCGACCCGAAACGTCACCCATATCTTCTCTCCAGGGATTGCTGCTGCCTGTCCCGCCGAGTTCCTCCAGCTTTTTGAGTCTATCCTCGTGCACTCTTGTGAACCTGCCTCTGGAACTGGTTGCCGCTCACTCAGAGCATCGAGTAAATACAACCTTCGCAGCTGCCAGACAGTCAGTGTTGAACGGAAATGTGAGCCTGGTGCAAAGAATGTTACAAGGAACGAGCTCGTGCGATGGTTTCATGGAGTAGCAACTTCTCCCTCGGGCTGGGAAATGAGTGCAGGGCTTGCTGCTTGCTTGCAGGTTGCTGGCATGTTGGCTGCCTTTACTGCAGGAGTCTGGCACATCAAATGCTGCGAGCAGCGCTGACAAAAGGGATGTGCCATCCTTAGCTGTAAGTCGCATCTAGTTCAACACAACACAGTGAAGTACAAAATGCTGGAGTAACTCAGGCGGGCCGGCAGCCTCTGCGGAGAACATGGATAGGTAATGCTTCTGGTCGGATGCCTTCTTCAGACCAGAGAACACCTACGGTCAAAAGGTCACTCACAATAGGAGCAGAATTAGGCCATTTGGCCCATCAAGTCTACTCCACCATTCTATCATGGCTGATCTATCTCTTCCTCCTATCACTATTTTCCTGCCTTCTCCCCATAAACCCTGACACCCGTCCTAATCAAGAATCTATTTATCTCTGCCTTAAAAAAATATCCACTGATTTGGCCTTCTGTGGCAAAGAATCCCACACATTCGGCACGGACTAGAAGGGTCGAGATGGCCTGTTTCCGTGCTGTAATTGTTATATTCACCACCCTCTGACCAAATAAATTTCTCCTCATCTCCTTTCTAAAGGACCGTCCTTTAATTTTGAGGCTACGACCTCTGGTCCTAGACTCTCCCACTAGTGGAAACATCCTCTCCGCATTCACTCTATCCAGGTCTTTCAAGCCAAGTAAAAGGACACAAAGTGCTGGAGTAACTCAATGGGTCATGGAGAGCATGAGTGACGTTTAAGGACATGAGCCTTTCGCCCGAGGAGTCTGAGGAAGGGTCTTGACCCAAAATGCCACCTATCTCCAGAGATGCTGTTTGACCTGCTGAGACAGCACTCACTCACTGCACAGCCAATACAAGTCTTCTACCATCAGGCCAGAGATACAGGTCACTCACATTCAGGAGTAAAGGGCCTGACTCCATGCGGCGAGCGCGACCAAACCGGAAGCCGCGCGGAGGTCGAGTGAGTGACGTGAAGTTCGAGCGAAGCCCGCGGGAAGTTCGCGCTTGACGTACGGCGTCCAGATGCTGCGTACGGCGTCGAGGCGGCTGCGGGCCGGCAGGTCGTTGCCGCGTGGAATTTTTTAACACGGCCAATTTTTCGGAGCCCCGCGCGATGTCGGGACCAGCTCCGCACAACTCCATACGGCTCCGCCGATCGAAGTGGGACTGGCCCCGCGAGGCCGTACGGCTCAAGCGACCACGTTAGGTCGCGCTTGCCGCATGGAGTCGCATGCTGGTGGGACCGGCCCTTAAGAGAGCCATATCGAGTTTCATGCCTACAACCATTAGACTCATCAATAGTTGATCTATTTATTTATTCATTTATCTATATATACATTTTTAATATTCTTTTAATGTTTTTATTCCTATTCTTCATGTATTTGCAAGTTTTACCTACTGACCCACTGTTGGACTGCTGGTATATGCAGTGTGTGGTATATTGTGTTGTGTTAGAAACATAGAAACATAGAAAATAGGTGCAGGAGGAGGCCATGCTAGGGATTGCTCGGTATGTGAGCTGTACACACACTGATGTTCTGCACAAGTGAAGCTCCTAACGGATAAATAAAGTTAATTGATTGATTGATTGATTGATTGATGAGTTACTCCTGCGCTTTGTGTCCCTTTGTGCATCAACCAGCATCTGCAGTTCTCACTATCGACATAGTAGCATTGTTGCTGAGCAGACAAGGATGCAGTGGCTGCACGGCACCTCTCGAGATTTCGATTCTGATTCGTGCAATGTCGTTGGAGAACTCAAATTCTAATAATTAAATACATCTGGAATACAAAGAACAGCACCAACAATGGTGACTCATGAGATGAGAAGATAGTTGTAAATGATCTCTTTTACCCCGTGATTCAGCCGTAAGGCCCTGTCCCACTGTACGAACTAATTCAAGAGCTCTCCCGAGTTTAAAAAAAAATCAAACTCGTGG
The DNA here is from genome assembly GCF_028641065.1 of Leucoraja erinaceus. Lineage (NCBI taxonomy): Eukaryota > Metazoa > Chordata > Chondrichthyes > Rajiformes > Rajidae > Leucoraja > Leucoraja erinaceus. Next base: position 5,519,807 of record NC_073393.1, read on the forward strand.
TAAGCCCGTAGAATGTACGTAGCGGGTACATCGGAGCTCGGGACGTCTCTTAGCGGCTCGTAACGCTAACGGCAGGTACTCGGGAAACGCGGTAAGCTCGGGAGGTTTTTTCAACATTTTGAAAAATGTCCACGAGAGCCCCGAGTACCTACGAGCGGCTGTTACCGTAAATCTCCGAGTTCGAATCAGGGGAAACTCGGGAGAACTCTTGAATTACCTCGTACAGTGGGACAGTTCCTTGAGTTACTCCAGCATATGTAGTCTTGTGAAAATGTTCCAACAGTTTTATCAAAGTAACGGCATCTCAGGTGACTCAATCACCAGGACTTTTTTTTGTTAATTGAGCTATTAAAATACTTTGCTGTAATTGTAATTATTAATGCAATATTGTTACACCAGTCAAAGTATATAATTGTAGGAAATGACAGGCATTCGGGAGCTGACGGATATGGTGAAAAATTACAAAATATGGCCTTGCCAATCTTGCATTGTGTGAAACTTAAGTACCTGAACTTCTAAGAAGCTATTTGGTGCTTTTTATTATTGCCACTTCCTGCCAACATAATTGCTACTTCCTGCCAACAGATTTATCCACATCTCAGGACACATGAAAATAACAGAGGAAGTGTAGATACATAATTTGATACTACCTAAATGACTTTAAATATTTCTGATAAGCCATTTGGAACAGAGACGAGGAAACACTTTTTCACACAGAGAGTTGTGAGTCTGTGGAATTCTCTACCTCAGAAGGCAGTGGAGGCCGGTTCTCTGGATATTTTCAGAGCTAGATAGGGCTCTCAAAGATAGCGGAGTCAGGGTTTATGGGGAGTAGGCAGGAACGTGGTACTGATTGGGGATGATCAGCCACGATCACATTGAATGGCGGTGCTGGCTCGAAGGGCCAAATGGCCTACTCCTGCACCTATTGTCGATTGTCTATGTGAACAGGAAGATTGAACATTTGTGTAAAGCTCATGCCATTGAGAAAGAGAGCAGAGAAGATTTACGAGGATGTTGCCAGGAATCGAGGGCCTGGGCTATAGGGAGAGGTTGGGCAGCCCAGGACCTTATTCCTTGGAGCGCAGGAGGCTGAGAGGTGATCTTGTAGAGGTGTACAAAATCATGATGGGAGTCGATAGGGTGAATTAATTTTCATCCAGAGTAGGGGAATCAAAAGCACGAGAACATCCATTTAAGGTGAGAGGGAAAGACTTTACATGAACCTGAGGGGCAACTTTTTCACACAGAGAGCGGTGGAACAAGCAGCGAGAGGAGGTAGTTGAGACAGGTACGTCAAGACACTTGGACAGGTACATGGATTGGAAATCTCCAGGGGGATATGGCCTAAACTAGAGCTAATGGGACTAACTTAAATGGGGCATCTTGGTTGGCTTGGGACTTTGAGCTGAAGGGCCTGTTTCCATGCTGCATGGCTCTACGTTTCCAGCTAAGACGGGGCACCTTAGACGGCGTGGACGAGATGGGCCGAAGGGCCTCTTTCCGTGCTGTACAACCCTACAGCTTCACCTGAAGGCCGACGTGGGGGGGGGGGGGGGGGGAGTGACACCAAGGGGGGGGGGGGGTACAGAACCTCAGCACTGCGCCGGAAGTTTCGCCTGACCCCTTTGCGCGGAAAGCGAAAGCAGAGGCGGGCGTTGGAAGCCGCCGCTCCCGCCGCCATCGGGGAGCGCCGGGCAGAGCGAGGCAAAGAAACATTTCTTCCGGGGGCCCATGAATTATTCACGACCAATTGATCGGTGACACTCGAGTGAGTGCACTGGATTCTAGTTGGCAGGCCGTTCTTGGCCTAGTTTTATTTCAAACGAGGCAAATGCTTCCCATGCAAAGTTGTGTAACCATGCCTGCTGTTTTTATTTCTTTTGTGGCCGTGCCATTACTCAAAGTCTTGGGTTGCCAAAGAAAAATTTGGATGGTGATCACACTTGCTTGGCTTGCACTTTAGTTGGTTGATTCTTAAGTAATCCAAACCAAGAAACAAGCCGGCAATTAGTACTGGGAAATCATAATTCATCATTGATATAATAACACATTAATAGTTTGTAAATGTAATACCTTTATCCTTTTGAGGGGGGGGTGGGTATGGGACACAGGTTCAGATTACACCTAATGGGTGGGGATGGGAAACTGCAAATTATTTTGTTTGTAATCTACAGTCGCCAAATGCCATAATAAATAAGCTCTCTGAGATTTAGCACAAGCCGTAATTTAAGTAGGTGTTTGTGCATTAGATGGTGGGAAGAAAATCTGTTCACATAATTCTTTCAACTAATACCTTTCTTATTTCACACCTTGGGGATGCTAGGATGGATACAAGTTTTCTGCATTGGAGAAAAGCCACTTTGAAAGTAAAAAGCAGAGTAGAATGTGAAATATACTTGAGATGTGCACTAATGTAGCGTGCTGGCGTGGGCAGCAGGTTCCAACTCTTTCAGGCCGGCCAGTGTAGATGGCATTAAAGTTTGTTGGCACGTTGGCATAGCTGGTAGATCTTGCCTCATGGTGCCACATGCAATCTGTTTGATCCTGACCTTAGGTGCTGACCGGGTGGAGTTTGCACGCTCCCTTTTCATTTTCAAGAGAGAGTTCGAGTTTTCAAGGGTGAGTTTGATTTACCTCTTAGGGCAGGGGGTTGACAACCTTGTTCTGCATAGGGGGCCGGGACATGTGTCTGTAAGCGGATGGCGGGCCACATCTATCACGTGTAGTCAAGGATCCCGCCCCCACCCCGCCCCGGATGGTAGGCATCAAATCACGTGTTCACAGAAGGTGGACGCAAATGCTGGAGAAACTCAGTGGGTGAGGCAGCCTCGTGCAATCCTTGCGTGTCTCACCCACTGAGTTTCACCAGCATTTTTGTCTACTTTTGATTTATCCAGCATCAGCAGTTCTTTCTTAAACGTGTTCACAGGAGGTGCGCGGCCGTGCCGGCTGCTTTGCGCAGGACGCGGTACGGCCAGAGCTCGGCGCTCGGTGAGCCGGATGATTATGGGGAAAAAAAATCCGTCTGTAGGGCGGATGATTTTGGGTTACGGGCCACATTCGTCCCGGGGGCCGTAGGTTGCCAACCCCTGTCTTAGGGCTAAGGGAATCAAGGGATATGGGGTAACAGCCGGAACGGGGTACTGATATTGGATGATCAGCCATCAGCATATTGAATGGTGGTGCTGGCTCGAAGAGTCGAATTGCCTACTCCTGCATTTATTTTCTATGTTTCTACGTTTTCCTCCCTTACATTTGACCTCCCAAAGTGCAACACCTCGCACTTGCTCGGATTAAACTCCATCTGCCATTTCCCCGCCAATTTCTGCAGCTGAACTATTTCCCGCTGTATACTATAACAGCCTTCCTCACAGTCCATGAGCCCAGCAATCTTAGTGCCATCTGCAAACTTACTAACCAACCTGTCTACATTTATGTCCAAAGTAGACAAAAAATGCTGGAGAAACTCAGCGGGTGAGGCAGCATCCATGGGGAAATGGAATAGACGGTGTTTCGGGTCAAAACCCTTCTTCAGACTGATGTCGGGAGTGGGGGGGGAAGAAAGGAAGAGGCAGAGACAGAAGGCTATGTGGGAGAGCTGGGAATGGGGAGAGGAAGGAGGGAGAAAGCAAGGACTGCCTGAAATTAGAGAAGTCAATGTTCATACCGCTGGGGTGTAAACTACCCAAGCGAAATATGAGGTGTTTCGATTTTTCCAGCATCTGCAGTTCCTTCTTATACATTTATGTCCGTCATTTATGTATGTCCCAAACAGCAGAGGTTCCCAGCGCAGATGGCTCTAGAGCTCCATTGGTCACAGGCCTCCAGCCTGAATATTGTCCTTCCACCACAACCCTCTGTCTTCACAAGTTCACAAGTTATAGGAGTTCAATTAGGCCATTCGGCCCATCGAGTCCACTCCGCCATTCACTCATGGCTGATCTCTGCCTCCTAATCCTATTTTCCTGCCTTCTCCCCATAACCTTCGACACCCGTTCTAATCAAGAATTAGTCTATCTCTGCTTAAAAAAAACATCCACTGACTGGCCCTCTGTGGCAAAGAGTTCCACAGATGAACCACCCTCTAACTAAAGAAGTTCCTCCTCAACTCCTTTCTAAAAGAGCGCCCTTTAATTCTGAGGCTGTGACCCCTGGTCTCAGACTCTCCCACTAATGGAAACATCAGGAGCTGCAGACTCCGGCAGCGGGAGGCGGCTGATCGGGAGGTCCGGGCTGCTGAGGAGGAGGATGTTCACCGTCGGGGTTCGGCGTCGGCGTTCCACCAGCCCGGCGTGAGGGCCTGAACATCGGGCCACCCGGGGCGGCGACTGCGGGTGCTCGGAAGGCCCCGACCACGGATGAACACGGAGGGGAGGCTGGCTGGACTATGGTGCCGTCCTCACCTGGGTGCCATTTATGTTATGTTGTGTCGTGGACTTTCTGTGTTTGTACTTTATTTTAATTCAATTTCAATTTTATTTTTAATATGTTTCATTATTTATTTATTATTTATTTATTTTTTTGTGGGTTTTTTTATGATACTGCCTGTAAGGGAAATTCATTTTGTTGTCTCAAATTGAGACAATGACAATAAATTTGAATACAATACAACATCCTTCCCACATCCACTCTATCCAAGCCTTTCATTATTCTGTAAGTTTCAATGAGGTCCACCCCCCCCCTCAACCTTCTAAACTCCAGCGAGTAGAGGTCCAGTGCTGTCAAATTCTCATCAAATGCTAATGCTCAACCCTGGAATAATTCTGGAAACCTCCTCTGGACCCTCTCCAGAGCCAGCACATCCTTCCTCAGATATGGAGCCCAAAACTGCTCACAGTACTCCAAATGCGGCCTTACTAGCACCTTAAAGAGCCACACTATACCAGTTCTGTCACTATTAATCCCATGTGTCTTAATTACCCTACCATGGGGGAAGTTATCAAAGGCCTTTCTATAATCCAGGTGGTCTGAAGAAGGGTTTCGCCCCGAAACGTTGTCTATTGCCTTCGCTCCATAGATCCTGCCGCACCCGCTGAGTTTCTCCAGCACTTTTGTGTACCTTCCAGGTAGACAATGTCCACCGCCCTACTCCCTCCCATCATCTTCGTCACCTCATCAAAAACTCAATCACGTTAGTAAGACTCAAAAAACGTGATCAAGTTAGTAAGACTTTAGACTTTAGAGATACAGCAGCGAAAGTGCATGCTGACCAGCGATCACCCCATGCACTAACACTAGCATGCACACTAAGGGCAATTTTACCGAAGCCAATTAACCTCTGTCTTCGGAGAGTGGGTGGAAACCGGAGCACCCGGAGAAAACAGACAGCGCCCATGGTCAGGATTGAACCCGGGCCTCCGGCGCTGTGCGGCAGCAACTCTCCCACTGCGCCACCATGCCGGCCTTAGACATGGGAAAGCTCACATGCAGACAGGAGGACCTCCACACTGTTTTACACAGTGTAGTTTAGAGATACAGCGCGGAAACAGATGCTTCTGCTCACCGTGTCCGCACCGACCAGCGATCCTCGCACATTTAACACTATCCTACTGCACACAATGGACAATTTACATTTATACCAATCCAATTAACCTACAAACCTGTACGTCTTTTTGGAGTGTGGTAGAAACCGAAGATCTCGGAGGAAACCCACGCACACGGAGAACGTACATACTCCGTACAGACAGCGCCCGTAGTCGGGATCGAACCCAAGTGTCTGGCGCTGTAAGGCAGCAACACTACCGCTGCCTCACCGTGCTGCCGTATTGACATGGCATTTTTGAGGTGAGAGTCTCAATTGGCATTTGCAGGCAAATATCACAGAGTGATGAATCAGACTCAAGCTGAACCCTCTCCTTACCCACCATGTGCATATGCACGCATGCACAGAGGCACAAGGACATGCATACAAGCACGCACACACAAACCTACACACAAACAGACACACACATACATACACCTCGACACAAAGACAGACAGGTACACTTATAAATACACACACACACAAACCTACACACAAACACAGCACATACATATAGACACAAAGACAGATTAGTTAACAATGATCCATTCTACATTCATCTTGATCTCCACCCCCTTTGTCTCATTTTCACACCTTGCACTTCCTTATCTCTGTATCTCCTTCTCCCCTGATTCAGTCTGAAGAAGGCTCTCGAACCGAAACATCACCCATTCCTTCTCTCCAGAAATGCTGCCTGTCCCGCTGAGTTGCTCCAGCATTTTGTGTCTATCTTCAGTTTAAACCAGCATCTGCAGTTCCTTCCCACAACAGGCACGCTTAAGGGCCTGTCCCACGAGCGTGCGACTCCATGCGGCAAGCGCGTCCTAAAGCCTGCAGCCCCCTCTACGCCGAACGCACGGAGGTCGAGTGAGTGACGTGAAATTCGAGCGAAGTCCGTCGAGGCGGCTGCGGGCGGCTACTGGTCTCGACATTGCGCGGGGCTCCGAAAAACGGAGCCCCGCGCAATGTCGAGACCAGTCCCGCACAACTCCATACGGCTCCGGCGATCGAAGTGGGACTCCATGCGGTGGGACTCCACGTTAGGTCGCGCTTGCCGCATGCAGGCGCATGCTGGTGGGACTGGCCCTTTAGGTCGCGCTTGCCGCATGGAGTCGCATGCTCGTGGGACTGGCCCTTTACACATCCACACACCCAAGCTTTGCGGTGCTGGCTCGAAGGGCCGAATGGCCTCCTCCTGCACCTATTTTCTATGTATTTTTCTATATACACAAACAGACACACGCATACATGCACCTAGACACAAAGACGCACAGATACATTTATATATACGCACACACAAACATGCACACAGACAGTCACAGACACAAGCAGACAGATGGGCACGCTTACAAATGCGTACACACAAACATACGCGCTTACATGTACATACAAACATAAAAATGCATGAAGCATGTCCAAAACACGCTGAAATATGTAGCCAAAGCCACAGCGACCATGAGCTTGAATGCAATGGCACTAATAGCATTCCATTAATTGCATATTAATTTATTACTTCCTCCTCTCCCACATTTGGCAGGCCGCAACATTCCAGTATTTCCAGTGAAGTCAGTATTTTTTTTTGTATGTATTTTTTGCAGCTTGCTTTGAGAAACCCTCCGAGCCTCTCGTAGAGTGTGTTGTAGTTTATTGTCGACAATGTCCAGGCTGGCCAAAAACGCCCATTATCCCCACTGAACGAAACGGAACAGGTTGATCGTGAGAATTGCCTCAGCCACGGGTCTGTAGCTTTGTGAGGAGTGGTGGTGCCACCGACACTGTAACGTCTTCTAGTTTCACTTGTGTTTTGACTGTGCTCTCTGACACGGTTAATAAGAGTAATACTGAGTGTCAAGGGATTCTGATCTTATCATTTCTCACTGTGCAGTCTATAATCAGTGGGCTATGATCTATACAATATATATCACAGCCCCGCAGAGCCTAAAATACATATTTCAGCCAGCGTTATACCCTGTTATTAACACGAGGGGGGAAAATATCCTTTACGATTTTGCCGAGGAAATTGTTTTTTTTTTTAAATGTAAGATTACCACCGCTCCATTACAGGTCTCCCGATTATTGTCGAGTTGCGTTCTTGTAAATATGCGCCTGCCTGTAGCATTGGGATGGTGTAGACAAGACGGAGCCCATCAAGGGAAACAAAAAGCAGATGATAATTAGAGGGAAAATGTTTCAAACTTCATTTCCGTATCGAACCAGAGGACTCGGTGTTTAGACAGACCTATAAGTCGCCTCGTGACCTTACTACTGATATTTAACAAAACATTAATCTTCTTGCCACCAATTATAAAGAATACAGTGATGTGGCCTCTTACTCAGCCAGTGAGTAATAGTAATTCCATTGTTCTTGGTTATTTATGCCCAAGCTGTGCCAGGCAGATGAGGCAAGTTGAGGCTTAGAAATGTTATTATTCAAAACTAGCAATGCATAAAGGCTGATTACACAAGTGTCTGTCTGTTTTTTAACTACAACAGATCACTCCTCCACACAATTCGATAGCAAGGCATGTCAGCTCTTCCTAGACATCACATCACGGGATTATGCCACTGGTGACTTTTCCCACTGGCACACTGTTTCAGTTCGGTTTAGTTTAGTTCAGAGACACAGCACGAGAACAGGCCCCTTCGACCCACCCAGCCCGCGCCGACCAGCCTTCCCCGCACGCTAACACTACCCTACACACAAAATGCTGGAGTGACTCAGCGGGACAGGCAGCATCTCTGGAGGGAAGGATTGGGTGAAGATTCGGGTCGGGTTCCAAAGAATGGGTCTCAACCCAAAACATCACCCCAAAACTTCTCTCCAGAGATGCTGCCTGTCCCGCTGAGTTACTCCGGCGTTTTGTTTCTATATGAAGGGCTTATCCAACTGGTTGCCGGGGTGTCGCCGGGGTGAGTCGTCTTCTCAGTAGCGTCTTTCTGGTCGCTGCTGGATTTTCAACACGTTGAAACATTTTCGGAGACAGTTGGCGACAGTGGGTTTGATGCCAATGAGTGTAGCTCGTCTTTTCCTGACGTAGGGGCTGTTGTAGTTGTCGCCAGGTGACGTAAGTTATCGCTGGTGCTGACTTTGTTTTTTTTGTTGTTGTTAAAGTAATGATTCTATTTCAAATGTTATGTCCAAGCGGTGTCCAGTCGCTGGTTTTTCGGCGACCTGCTGCGGCTATGACAGTCGCCTAAATATAGCCTAAAGGGCCTGTCCCACTAGCCGATTTTTTCGGCGACTGCCGGCATCATAGACTGACGTATCAGGTCACCGAAACATTTGTGGCGTGATGCGGTGAGATGCGGCATGACGCGGCATGATGATGTTTTACGCGCGGTGTTTTTTCGAGTGTCGCAACATTTTTTTTGTCGCAGCTGGATTTTGAAAAGTTCAAAATCTTTTAGCGACACTGATATGATGCCGGCAATCGCTGGAATAATTCGCCAAGTGGGACAGGCCCTTAAAAACGTTGGCAGTCTAATCCCCTCACGAGAAGACCAAGGTGTTCATTCTGGTTGGTTTCATGCAGTTTTCTCTCTGAGTGTCAGATACAGTTGAAGACAGACACAAAATGCTGGAGTAACTCAGCGGGTCAGGCAGCATCTCTGGTGAAAAGGAATGGGTGACGTTTCGGGTCGAGACCCTTTCTTCAGACTGAGAGGCAGGGTAAAGGGAAATGAAAGATAGAGATTATAAATGGACAAATATGTGTAAGATGAGCAAAAAGCAACGGCAATCAGGGAAAGACAGAAAATATTGGAGTAACTCAGCGGGACATGGCAGCATCTGTGGAAAGAAGGAATGGGTGGCGTTTCTGGTTGAGACCCTTCTTCAGTCTACCCACAGTCTACCCAGTCTACCCACAACCCTGGTTGAGACCCTTCTTCAGTGGAGCCCACAATGGTCCATTGTTGGCCATGGGATAGGTGAAAACGAGTTACACAGGCAGTGAAACTCGAATGGAGACTAGGGTGTGGGGGGGAGGGACGGAGAGAGAGAGAGAGAGAGAGAGAGAGGGGGGGGAATCCAAGTGTTACTTGGGGTTAGAGACATCACTATTCATACCGCTGGGTTGCGAGCTGCCACGGATACAGTATCGGTTTTGCGCCCGCCTTCTCACTCACTGCCGCAAAAGCAGGACAAACCAAAGTTTCCATCAGTTGGGAGACAAGGCTCTACAAAAAAACCACCGCACACAGAATATTCATGAAGAACCAGTTAGGTGTGCTAAATCATCTTGGGCACAAATAACAACTCCACAAAGCTAAATCATCGTTTCAGATGTCGCTATACTGACTGCTTTTATATGAAGGACACATTTATGGGGGGACAATAAATGCTTTGTTGCTCAGTTTGTTTTTTTAACTAGTGATGTTATGGCCCTATTGTGAACCAGGTGTAAGCTCGATAAACCTAGGCATCTCCACTTGGAAATTACTTACACCAACTAGAACCAAGACGAGCACAAATAAAGACGGCTCCATAAACTGAATCCACTCTGGAATCAATAACAAGACTTCAAGTGAAGATTGCCCCTGTCCCACTTAATTTCTTTAAGAAGGAACTGCAGATGCTGGAAAATCGGAGGTACACAAAAAAAGCTGGAGAAACTCAGCGGGTGCAGCAGCATCTATGGAGCGAAGGAAAAAGGCAACGTTTCGGGCCGAAACCAAGGGTTTCGGCCCGAAACGTTGCCTTTTTCCTTCGCTCCATAGATGCTGCTGCACCCACTTAATTTCTTACCTTCCACTATCTGCAACCTCCGCAACCAACTGCACCTGCAACCACCCGGCAAACAGCACCCCTGCAACCTCCGGCAACCAACCCTGGCAACCACCTGCAACCTCCGGCAACCACCTGCAACCTCCGGCAACCACCTGCAACCTCCGGAAACCACCCTGCAACCTCCGGCAACCACCTTCAACTAGCATCGCAACCGACTTCAACTAAAAAATCACCGATTTTTAAAACAGCAACCTATTTATAGTTTTGGATTTTTTGAAATAATCGCCGGAACATAGAAGAAGAGGAAACCACTTTCCGACCGTTAGGGAGACGGACAAAAACCTCCGGGAACCGCACGGAAACCTTGGGTGGGGCGCAAAGTCTCCAGAGGTTTCCGTTTAGGTTTCCTAAGTGGGACAGGGGCATTAGTGGGGCCAAAAAAAAAAAAAAGCAGCAAAGTGCTGGAGTAACTCAGTGGATCAGGCAGCATCTCTGGAGAACATGGACCAGTGTGTCAGGTCTCGGGTTTGATCTAGTTTCTGTTTCTTATTGTTTTTTAGTATTAGAGTGTGCATTCTTGTTTTATTTTGGTGTCTCGCATCTCCTCTTGTTTCAGGTCCCATTTCCTGTCAGGTCGTTTACCCTCATGTGATTATTGGCCCCGCCCTGATGTGTTTCACCTGTGTCTCGTTATCCCCTGCTAGTCTGTATTTAAGCCCTTTGTGTTTTAGTTCTCATTGCCAGTTCGTTGTGTATGCTACTTGGTATCACCTCGTTCCAGCTCTAGAAATCTTGTGACCTCGACCATTGCCTGTTTTTCGACCTCTGTTTTTTTGCCTGCTCCTAGATTGTACTGTTGCCTCTGTTTTGCTTACCTGTGTACCGACTTGGACCGATTAAACTCTGAAGACTGATCTGCCCTGTGTCTGAGCCTGCATTTGTGTCCTCCTCCTTGTTCAGTTCTGATACAGTGATGTGTTCAAGAAGGAACTGCAGATGCTGGAAGATCGAAGGTACACAAAAAAAGCTGGAGAAACTCAGCGGGTGCAGCAGCATCTGTGGAGCGAAGGAAATAGGTGACGTTTCGGCCCGAAATATCACCTATTTCCTTTGCTCCATAGATGCTGCTGCACCCGCTGAGTTTCTCCAGCATTTTTGTGGACCAGTGATGTTTCTGACAGTTCTCTTCTTTAGACTTCCCCTCTGTAATTTCTGCTGTTTTGTTTCTGTGGCTTCCTTTTTGTTTAATATCTTTAGTTTAGTTTGATGGCAATGACAATGTCAATGAATAAGTTTATTGGCCAAGTATGCACCCATACAAGGAATTTGCCTTGGTGCTCCACTTGCAAGTAACAACACGGTGTACAGTAACAAGTTATCTTTAGTTTTAAAGATAGGGCATGGAAATAGGCCCCTCGGCCCGCTAGAACCCGGGGAAAACCCACCTGGTCACAGGGAGAACGTACAAACTCCGTACCGATGAGCACCCGTAGTCAGGATCGAACCTGGGACTCTACCGCTGCGCCACCGTGCCGCCCTACCACATCTTGTTATGCCTTAAGGGAGACAAAATGCTGGAGTAATCCCCCTGTCCCACTTGGGAAACCCGAACGGAAACCTCTGGAGACTTTGCGCCCCACCCAAGGTTTCCGGGTGGTTCCCGGAGGTTTTTGTTAGTCTCCCTACCTGCTTCCACTACCTGCAACCTCTGGCAACCACCTGCAACCTCCGGGAACCGCACGGAAACCCTGGGTGGGGCGCAAAGTCTCCAGAGGTTTCCGTTCAGGTTTCCCAAGTGGGACAGGGGCAGGGGTGGAAATCCCGGGGGGGGCCAGAGGGGACATGTTCCCCCCTCCCCCCAATGTTTTGAGAGGTGGGGGACATCCCCCCAAGTTTTTGTGACCCCGATTTTAAAATCTCCGCTTTTAGCGCTGGATTGAGCCTCCGAAGCCTCGCGCGTGTGTGTGAGTGTGCGCATGCGCGCGTGGCCGCCAAAGAATTGTGCCCCCCGTCCCCTCCATGTTTTAATAGCGAGTTCCGCTCTTGGACAGGGGCATAACTCAGCGAGGGAGGCAGTATCTATGGAGCGAAGGAATAGGTGACGTTTTGGGTCGAGACCCTTCTTCAGACCTAATATACCTTGGTTGTTTTTGTTTACTGAAATGTTTGCCTTAGTTCAGGCACATTATTGCAGTAGTGACCTTTATTTTGACCATCTAGTGAAAGTCAAAGATAAGACAGATTAGATATTGACTCGGATTGTGAAATGCCACAAAATATTCCAACATCAGGGCCTGTTCCAGCAAATCCTGTCGTAGATCTAATTACTAGAATACCTGGGCACCTTTGAATTCTTCCATGTTTTTTTATTTAAAGAACAGGACCAGTGGTACATCCTGAATAAATCAATATTACTTTCCTTGCTAATAACTTTTGTTAATTAGAAAAGAGCTGGTATCAGCTATTACAGTTTAAAAAAAAAGTTTTTTCAACTTTTGCATTTAATTCACGTCGAATCGGCAGTGAGGACAGCAAATTCAACGCTAGCATTTATATCAAGAGGACTGGAATGCAAAAACAGGCATGTAATGCTGCTGAGGCTCTATAAAGCGCTGGTCAGGCCGCATTTGGAGTACTGTGAGCAACTTTGGGCCCTATATCTGAGGAAGGGTGTGCTGGCTCTGGAGAGGGTCCAGAGGAGGTTTACAGGAATGATGTCAGGAATTAGCAGGTTAGCATATGATGAGCGTTTGACGGCACTGGGCCTGTACTCGCTGGAGTTTAGAAGGTTGAGGCTGGGGGCCTGGAATGAAAGGCATAGATAGAGTGGATGTGGAAATGATGTTTCCACTGGTGGGAGAGTCTAGGACCACAGGTCACAGCCTCAGAATTAAAGGGCGCTCTTTTAGAAAGGCGGTGAGGAGGAATTTCTTTAGTCAGCAGGTAGTTAATCTGTGGAACTCATTGCCACAGAGGGTTGTAGAGGCCAAGTCAGTGGATATTTTTAAAGCAGAGATAGACAAATTCTTGATTAGAACGGGTGTCAAGGGTTATGGGGAGAAGGTAGGAAAATGGGTTTAGGAGGCAGAGATCAGCCATGATTGAATGGCGGAGTGGACTCGATGGGCCGAATGGCCTAATTCTACTCCTATCACTCGTGAACTTGTGAACTTTAGTGTCCGTGAGAAAACTCAGTCAGAAACGCTGGGTAGAGTCGCTGCCTCACAACACCAGAGATCCGGGTTCGATCATGGCCTCGGGTGCTGTCAATGTGGAGTTTGCACGTTCTCCATGTTACCGCGTGGGTTTCCTCTGGGTCCTCTGGTTTTCTGCCACATCCCAAAGACGTGTGGGTTTGTAGTTTAACATGCCTCTGTAAACGTGTGTTGGGAGTGAATGAGAAAGTGGGACAACATGGAACTTGTGTGAATGGGTGATTGAGGGTCGGCGCGGACTGGATGGGCCGAAGGGCCTGTTTCCATGCCGTATCTCTCGAAACTAAAGAGAGGAACTTGAAGATTTACAGGATATCTGTTTGCTTATGGTAACGACACAAAGAAGAAGCTCAGATTATGGATGTGTTGGAAGATTTTCATCAATCCTGACCACGAGTGCTGTCTGTACGGAGTTTGCACGTTCTTTCCGCAACCGTATGGGTTTTCTCCGGGTGTTCCGGTTAATTCCCACGCTCCTAAGATGAACATGTTTGTATGTCTCGACCCATTCCTTCCATCCAGAGATGCTGCCTGTCCCGCTGAGTTACTCCAGCTTTTTTGTGTCTCTCCTCGGTGTAAACCACCATCTGCAGTTCCTTCCAACACAAGTCTGTAGGTTAATTGGCTTTGGTCAAAATTGTAAATTGTCCCTAGTGTGTAGGATAGTGGGAGTGTGCGGGGATCGCTGGTCTAAGCGGACTCGGTGGGCCGAAGGGCCTGTTTCCGTTCTGAATCTCTAAACTAAACTAAATTTGCTGAGCGATCTATTCAATGGAATTTAAAGAGTAAGCTGTCAGGGGCTGGCTCATCACCTTTGAAGTGGTATTGGGAAAACAAGCAATGATGGGTCCCCATCATTTTCACCAAGAACGACCTCTCCGGCCCCTCGTGAGAGAGAGACGCTGTACCTCTCACCGTCCTTTTAATAGCCATTCACAAAACACAAGTTGACACTTTGATATGCTAATCTAGCCGAACATAACCTCCGAGAGGGGAGATGGTTGGCAAAGAGTGGGCTATCTGTAGCAAACACAATAAAAGAAAAAAGCCAATTGACGCTAGAATATTGGACCAGTTGGCAGGGTCTTGTGAAGCAATCTGTGCGACACCAATACTTAACCAGAGACATCATTATCTGTGGGGAATGCAAGAGAAGGATATTTTTGCATGGACGTTATCTTCGTAGAAAATAGAAAATAGGTGCAGGTGGAGGCCATTCGGCCCGTCGAGCCGGCATCTTCCTCATGATGAGGGCAAGCATTTTACTCAGATGATCTTTTCCTCCCAGATCTTCTTCTCGGTCATTCGTTGAGGAGCTTTAGTAAATCTTCCTCTTCAATGGAGGCAGGATATGCGTACCAACTGAGGTCCAGGCTGGAAGCTGGGAGATATAATAATGGCACTCCTGACCTCTGCATTTATTGAGCACTTCAACTCCTGTCCTAATCTGCTACTTTATATCAGAACTCCATGCCATAAAGAGTAACTAGCATGTAGAACATACTGCTGTGGAGGTCTGGCAGTCGCATGTATGAAACCCTTTTGCTCTTCGCAGGCATAATGAATCTCCTGTTGCTATCAGCGGGGGAGTGAGTCTTCCTTTGCTTTTATTGCTTAAAAGTAGTTTTGAACAAATTCCATTTTAACAGCAGCACTCGCACAATTAAAAGGGCAAGACACAGAGCCAAGAACGATCTCATCTGAATATAGCCTGGAGTTTTTTGTTTATGTTTTCACTCCATCTTTAAAAAAAAAAAAAAAAAAAAGTTCATTTATATGTTAATATTTGCCAGCTCCCCTGACAAACCACCCATAATTTGTGCCATGGGAATCTGACAAATTTTGTCAGCCCGTCTATTGCTCCACGTTTCAATGCTGGCAATAATCTTGATTAGCAAAACAAAGGGGTCCAAAAGGATCCTGCTGTTTCTAAGACCCCGCTCTCAGGTTACAGTTTGCTAAAGTGGACCTTCCGTCAATGCTGGCTGGGGTTTGAAAAAATTCTCAAAAGAAGCAGAATTTAGGCAAATGAAGCGGCGCTTTTTTTTGCACGGACAAAGGGGTTAATTCAATTGAATATGTCTCCAATGACTTATAATAATCATTTACTTAACAAGCATATTGTTCCCAATTCAATGGGAACTGCTGATTTCAAAACGAAAAGTTATAAAGGAATATCTGTTTATTCAAGCTGTGTGGGAAATATAGACAGAGCAGTAATTACAGAATGTGGTATCAATGCTTGTTTAGCAAACTACTGTGAAGTCTTGCAAACATTTCGGAGAAAATTGGGCGCAAATAAAATCCAAGGACTAACCCCCCCCCCCCCCCCCCCCCCCCCCCCCCCCCCCCCAACCCCCGACTTGTTCGATATTTAATTTTATTATTGCTTTCAGCACGCAGCGCTGCCCACTTGAATTTTGTTATCTTCAAAACCAACGGTGATAAAAGAATGATGTAAGATGGCAACAAAAAATAAAAGATAAAACGTGCATTTTGTTCCCAAAAAAAAAAGTGGCGAAAATGAGATGTTCGTGTTGGGAAGCAAGGAATCGTGAGGTATCGGACACAGTCATTACAAGTGCGTTTTCAAACGAAGGGAGAATGAAAGACAGATACAGGCCCGGACATAAATATAACGCAGCAATCAAATACAAAGCACTTTGCCTGTAGTTTTCACTTGGAGCTCGGAATGAACCCAGCCAGGCTCAGACTCTAGATAAATCAGTACTCAAAGATCTGAAAAGCTAATAGGGCTGGGTTTGTTCCAATTCATTATTTTGGTTGAACATTGTGAAGAATGTTTAGTTATATATTAAAATCCAAGGTACAACTAGTCCCAAACAAATCCAAGAAAAAAATTCCATTGCATTTCGAGAGCGGCGGGTCAAAGGTCGCTTGCTTGCTTGCTGCTGCTGTTGTTGTTAAAACTAGCATTTTAATGCATTAACGCTATAATTTCAACTAATTGCTATCTGCCAACAGATAAGAGGTATATGTTTTCTGAGAGGCTGCATCAAAAACGTTATCTAGTCAGAAATCAGACTTCATTCAACTTCAGCTCGAGCGGAGGGATTGTCAAAGAATGCATTTTTTTTTAATGAACTTTAAGAAAAAAACTTGTGTAACTAAAATACCATTTAATGATACACAGGTTTCATGGAATTGTCAATAAAAAACCTCGACAAGGGCTATATCATATCAGTCTATTTGCTGTCACAAGCAGGCTGTTGGAAATGCATTTACATCCCCGCATAACAGGTTTGACCTTAGAAATGTCAACCCTTGCCAAAGCATTGTTAATTTTAACTATTGCGAGGAATTCCCAGAATTGGCTCACGTTACATTATTAATACACATTGTCTGTGGTGAGTCACAGCCCAATCAATTGGAAATGAAAGGAAGAAAGATTAATTTAACACAAACATGTGCAGCGACGTAATTATATGTGTTGTTTATGAACCGCTGGTGCCATGTCACAGATAACAACCCCCCAACTGCGATATAAAGGCTTAATCCAATTCCACAGAAAATCTGTTCCAACTTTCAGTTAAGCTTGGAAGTTATCTCACTTTAGGGCAACATAAAACTGTAAATACATAATGAGGTATGACATTATTGCACAAACATTTACTGTGAGTGATTTATAAACCCCAAGTAATATTCTCTTGAATTAGAGCTCTGATTGTGTATCACAAAGGAAACTAAAAATGATGCTTTTTTTTTTTCACAACTATCAAGATTTACTGTGGTGCTTCCATTTTTTAATTATCTTTCGGTGTAATATGTACTGTGTTTAAAGAAAAGGAATAGGCCGAGACGCTTCTTCAAACTGTCTGAACAAGGCAGGCAGTCTGAAGAAGGTACACAAAAATGCTGGAGAAACTCAGCGGGTGCAGCAGCATCTATGGAGCGAAGGAAATAGGCAACGTTTCGGTGCCCGAAACGTTGCCTATTTCCTTCGCTCCATAGATGCTGCTGCACCCGCTGAGTTTCTCCAGCATTTTTGTGTACCTTCGATTTTCCAGCACCTGCAGTTCCTTCTTAGACAGCCAGTCTGAAGAAGGGCCTCGACCCGAAACGTCACCCATTCCTTCTCTCCAGAGATGCTGCCTGTCCCGCTGAGTTACTCCAGCATTTTGTGTCTATCCTCGGTTTAAACCAGCATCTGCAGTTCCTTCCTGCACATGGACTACGTTTGGCTATTTTACCAATTATGGATTTTTTCTCTCTCTCGTTTCACAAATGCATAGTTTACACTACCAAAAATGGTCGACTTCTGTGGATGCACTTAGACAATCGTAGAAACATAGAAACATAGAAAATAGGTGCAGGAGTAGGCCGTTCGGCCCTTCGAGCCTGCGCCACCATTCAATATAATCATGGCTGATCATCCAACTCAGTATCCTGTACCTGCCTTCTCTCCATACCCCCTCTCTTATCCCTTTAGCCACAAGGGCCACATCTAACTCCCTCTTAAATATAGCCAATGAACTGGCCTCAACTACCTTCTGTGGCAGAGAATTCCACAGTTTCACCACTCTCTGTGTGAAAAATGTTTTTCTCATCTTGGTCCTAAAAGATTTCCCCTCTATCCTTGAACTGTGACCCCTTGTTCTGGACTTCCCCAACATCGGGAACAAACTTCCTGCATCTAGCCTGTCCAACCCCTTAAGAATTTTGTAAGTTTCCATAAGATCCCCCCTCAATCTTCTAAATTCTAGCGAGTACAAGCCGAGTCTATCCAGTCTTTCTTCATATGAATGTCCTGACATCCCAGGAATCAGTCTGGTGAACCTTCTCTGCACTCCCTCTATGGCAAGAATGTCTTTCCTCAGATTCGGAGACAAAAACTGTACGCAATACTCCAGGTGTGGTCTCACCAAGACCCTGTACAACTGCAATAGAACCTCCCTGCTCCTATACACAAATCCTTTTGCTATGACCTGACCTCAGATGGTATACCTGCTGTCAGTCTGAAGATGGGTCTCAAGCTGAAACTTCACCCATTCCTTCTCACCAGAGATGTTGCCTGTCCCGCTGAGTTACTGCAGTATTTTACACAAGCATATGTGTCTGCTGTTCAGTTAATCCATTGAAGGTGGACAACTGTGTGTGTGTGTTACCAGACCGTAAAAATTAATATTTATCATCAAATTAAAACTGCACTGTTTGAAAATATCTCCGTAATTTTTCCTGTGTTATCCCGAAGTTCGACAGCGTGCAGGGAAAAAAAAAATCTATTGTGGTGCTGAACACTTACAGATGGCGACTTTATCATAATTGGATATTGATAAAACATTTTCACAAAAAAGAGATGGTTGATGAAAGAATGCCCGACAAAGGAACTATCTAAAAACCAACGAAACAATGTGGTTTTAACAAGAACTCCTATATATAAACTGATCCATGGCACAAATTAACTACAGCTTACCCATGGAATTTGGAGGAAAAAAACACACACACACACCCACTAGTATTTTAAAGACAATGACATTCTTTATAATTGAGATTTGCTAAATATTGCTTTGGAAAGACAGTTTTTATAAATCTCGGGGCCAATTGCAGGTGCAGATTCAACCTTCATATTTATAGAATATAAAAAAACCCATCATTAATCATTGTTCATTTGCATATTTGAAGCTTTCCTTTCCCTGGGCCTGACAGACAATATTGCTCTGTTAGACTATTAAAGAAGACACTGACAAGATTTTCGCAGTTCCTTTTGTATTGTGGATTTTCATAATTAATCAATATAAAAGAAAGATGAATGATACGCTAACAGCTAATTAAAAGGCTTGTTCACCTTATACACACAGGGATCTTTACAACTTTATTAAACTGCAACGCATTAAAACAGCGCTATCTGCAACCTAATTCATGTCAATGTTTTTTTTTGCATGATTGTTTTTATAGATTTGATAGACTTGTCTTCTGCTCCTCGCACCAGACAATATGAGAACAACACATAGTTGAGTTTAGAGACACAGCGCGGAAACAGGCCCTTCGGCCCGCCGAGTCCGCGCCGACCAGCGATCCCCGCACACTAACGTTATCCTACACGCGCGAGGGACAATTTACATTGTTACCAATCCAATTCAACTACTGACTTGCTCGTCTTCGGAGTGTGGGAGGAAACCGAAGATCTCGGTCACACGAGGAGAACGTGCGAACTGCGTTACGGACAGCAGGATCGAACCCGGATCTCCGGCTCTGTAAAGCAGCAACTCTACTGCTGGGCCATCGTGCCTCCCTGCAACTGGAGTAACTCAGCGGGTGAGGCAACACCCCAGGAGAACATGGACGGACACCGTTTTGGGCCGGGACCCTTCTTCAGACAGAAAGGTAGGAGATCGGCAGGAGGGGAGCAGTGAGAGAGGATCTCACGGAACTCCCGGAGAGAGAAGCCAATTGACACTGGGATATTGTGCGAGCTCGCAAAGTGTGGTGAAGAAATCTATTCAACACCAGGGAGAACGTACAAACTCCACACAGACAGTGCGTGTGGTCAGGATGGAACTCGGTTCTCTGGCGCTGTAAGGCAGCAGCACCACTGCAGTGCCCAAGGTGATGGAGGTACTGTAGATACGATAGTACTGTTTAAGGGACTTACGTCGGCACATGGATATGCAGGCAATGGAGGGGTATGGATCAGAGTCATAGGGTGATAGAGTGATACAGTGTGGAAACAGGCCCTACGGCCCAACTTGCCCACACCGCCCAACTTGCCCCAGCTACACTAGTCCCACCTGCCAGCGTTTGGCCCATATCCCTCCAAACCTGTCCAGTCCATGTACCTGTCTAACTCTTAAACGTTGGGATAGTCCTAGCCTCAACTACCTCCTCTGGCAGCATGTTCCATACACCCATCACCCTCTGTGTGAAAAAGTCTCCTCTTGCATTCTTATTAAATCTTTTCCCCTTCACCTCGAACCCATGTCCTGCTGGCAGGTGGGACCTGTGCAGCTGGGACATGTTGGCCGGTGTGGGGCAAGTTGGTCTGAAGGTCCTGTTTCCATGATGTACGACTCACTGACTCCATAACATTGTGTTGCAGCCATCCAGAGCATAATCTGCAGAAAAACTAAACGGCCTGTCCCATCTGGCGATTTTTTTCAGCGACTGCCGACGTCATATCAGGGTCGCCAAAAGATTTTGAACATTCCAAAATCCAGCGGCGACAAAAAAAATGTTGCGACACTTGAGAAAACAATAGACAATAGACAATAGGTGCAGGAGTAGGCCATTTGGCCCTTCGAGCCAGCACTGCCATTCAACGTGATCATGGCTGATCATCCCCAATCAGTACCCCGTTCCTGCCTTCCCCCCATATCCCCTGACTCCGCTATTTTTAAGAGCCCTATCTAGCTCTCTCTTGAAAGCATCTAGAGAACCGGCCTCCACCGCCCTCTGAGGCAGAGAATTCCACAGACTCGCCAGTCTCCGTGAGAGAAAGTGTTTCCTCGTCTCCGTTCTAAATGGCTTACTCCTTATTCTTAAACTGTGTGGCCCCTGGTTCTGGACTCCCCCAACATCGGGAACATGTTTCCTGCCTCTAGCGTGTCCAAGCCCTTAACAATCTTATATGTTTCAAACAATCTTATATAACACCGCCGCGTCAATATGCCATCATGCCGCGTATTTTTCGGTGACGTATTACGTCAGTCAATGATGCCGGCAGTCGCCGAAAAAAATCGGCAAGTGGGACAGGCCCTTAAAACACCAGAACCTTGTGGCATTTTTTATCGCTGTGAAACTTTTGCAGGAGGTGTAGCGGATTTTAATGGTGTGCTAAGCCATAATTATTGTTTAACTGTCTCTTGATCCTTAAAAAATAATGTAATGTAGGTGGATTAGTATTCCCTTAGAAAGTATACCCTAAACTCACACACCTGTTTGAAATAATATTTTTATTGTACTTGTTAAATTTATATTTCTGTTCCAGCCTTCATCTCCTTTGAATGTTGCAATCTTTATTATGCATTTAGAAATGTTTAAAAATAATTAACTATTGTGCCTCTGGTTTGCAGGCCGAGTTAATTCTTTAGTAGTGGTCTTCCGGCTTCATGTATTGCACCAGAGATCCCCCCCCCCCCCCCCCCCCCCCCCCCCACAAATGAAGGCCATTGGTAAGCAAAGTGGGGAACATTTCGGTGGCACGGCGGCACAGCGGTAGAGTTATGACCTCTCAGCACCAGATACCCATTCCTCGATCCTGACCTCGGGTGCTGTCTTTACGGAGTTTGCACGATCTCCCTGCGACCGGTTAGTTTTTTTCTCCCGGTGCTGCGGTTTCCTCCCACGTACCAAAGACGTGCAGGTTTGTAGGTTTGTCGGCACCGGGCCTGTACTCGCTGGAGTTTAGAAGGATGAGGGGGAATCTCATTGAAGCGTACTGAATAGTGAAAGGCCTGGATAGAGTGGAAAGGATGTGGAGAGGATGTTTCCACTAGTGGGAGAGTCTAGGACCTGAGGGCACAGCCTCAGAATTAAAGGATGTTCCTTTAAGAAGGAGATGAGGAGGAATTTCTTCAGAAGGTGAATCTGTGGAAGTCAATAGATACTTTTAAGGCAGAGATAGATAGATTCGTGATTAGTATGGGCGTCAGGGGTTATGGGGAGAAGGCAGGAGAATGGGGTTAAGATGGAAAGATAGGCGGTCACATTGGCACAGTGGTAGAGTTGCTGCCTTACAGCGAATGCAGAGCCCGAGACCCCGGTTCGATCCCGTCTAGGGGCGCTGTCTGTACGGAGTTTGTACGTTCTCCCCGTGACCTGCGTGGGTTTTCACTGAGATTTTCAGTTTCCTCCCACACTCCAAAGACGAACAGATATGTAGGTTAGTTGGCTTGGTATAAATGTAAAAATTGTCCCTAGTGTGTGTAGGATAGTGTTAATGTGCAGGGATCGCTGGTCGGCGCAGACTCAGTGGGCCAAAGAATCTCTAAAAGAACAGCTATGATTGAATGGCAGAACAGAATTGATGGGCCAATTGGCCTAATTCTGCTGCGCCACCGTGCCGCGCTAAAATACCTGTTAGAAAATCTGATTAACAATTCAAGCGGTGCTCATTGTCGAAACATTCCTTACCTTTACGTCCCAATGATTTCCAGTCTCTGCATCAGTAAAATTATCGTTGCACTTCCATGATCATTTAACAATCATTTCGGAAGTTTGCATTTTGTTATTTTTGTATTTTATTTTGTATTTGGGTAGATAAAACGGGGACAGTTTCTTCTCAGCTGTTATCAGGCAACAGAACCATCTCATGTTCAACTAGAGAGTGGTTTTGAGCTACCATCTACTTCACTGAAGACCCTCAGACTATATTTAATCGGATTTTCTTAGACTTTATCTTGTACTAAATGTTTTTCCCTGCAGATACCACATTTAATAAACTAAATAGCAGATGTCTCATCACAGATTTGGCATCAACCAAAGTTCTATTCAAAATGAACAGTAATATCAAACAATAACAAATATTGGAATTTATAATATTTCCATTGGATCAAGACCTTACTCTGTTTGTCATGTATCTGTATGCTATGGATAGCTCAATTGTAATCATGTATAGTCTTTCCGCTGACTGGTTAGCACGGAACAAATGTTTTTCACTGTATCTCGGTACACGTGACAATAAACTAAGCAAAACTAAACTAAACTAAATTAAACAAAAATAATGTAAACTAAACTAAACTAAACTAAACTAACCTAAACTAAACTAAAACTTTACGAAGGAAGGAATTGCAGATGCTGCTTTACACTAAAGATAGACACAAATTGCTGGGGTAACTCAGCGGGACCAGCAGCATCTCTGGAGAGAAGGAATGGGCGACGTTTCGGGTTGAGACCCTTCTTCAGACCTGCAGGGGTCTTGACCCAAAACGCCACCCTTTCCTTCTTCTATCCAGAGATGTTGCCTGTTTACTCCACATCCACTCTATCCAAGCCTTTGTGGTCGGCACAGACTCAGTGGGCCAAAGGGCCTGTTTCCAAGCTGTATCTCCCAACTAAACTAAACTAAACTAAACGATGTATTTGTTTTACATGTATTTGTTTTTATTCCTCTGTACGGTCCCTACAGATGACTCACTCCTCTGTGGTGGCGGAGTTGCCTGGTTTGTGCATTCCCCCACACAAAACCTCGGTGAAGTCACTCTGACCTCGAATGACTGGGAGAGGATTTCCTTATCGTAGGAGTGAGCATGACTTCATCCTCTCCCAGTTTTTCATGTGGTACAATGTAACTCAGTTAGCTTGGCAAATAAGGGGAGCCAAGTCTGAATGCTGGCCAAGGTGGGCTTCAAAATTAGGTCAAGTAATCTGAACGATGATCTGAGGAAAGGTCTCGACCCAAAACGTCACCCATTCCTTCTCTTCAGAGATGCTGCCTGTCCCGCTGAGTTACTCCAGCATTTTGTGTATAACTTAGAACAATGTAATTCTTACTTGCAACAGCACAACAGAATATGTAAATATAGTTCTCTGTAAACAATATGAGAAACAAAAATATATATATTGTGATATTACTAAAGGTCTGATTTCCTGTTGTTCTGTATATTGATTTTAGAAAAAACGCTGCCACTTACGGCTATGATTTTTGGCCATCTTACTGAGTCCCCCTCCACTGTGTAGGACAAGAGGATTTTTCCCATCGATGAAAAATAAAAGAGTTATTAGTGTTTAAAAAATGTTGAGATTCTCTCTCCTGAAAGCCACGGCCCTTCCGGAGAGACTATAAAACCCGGAAGTGTTGTGCCTCAGTCAGTCTCTGCAAGATGGGGGAGCGAGAGGGTCACGTCTTTCAGTCTGAACTTTGAATAACACTGAACACATGTCTACTAAACTGTGAGTGTGGTTTTACTGGCCATGAGTGAACACAACAATGTTAGAATAAAGGGGAGGTAATTTAAGACTGAGGTGAGAAAAAACTTTTTCACCCAGAGAGTTGTGAATTTATGGAATTCCCTGTCACAGAGGGCAGTGGAGGCCAAATCACTGGATGGGTTCTATGTTTCTAACAATGATAAAAAGATCTTTGTTTTGATTGCACCTACCACCATGCATACATTATTATATTACAGTTACTATGTACCGAGGGCAAATTTTTGTTCCAATGCTCCCCATGTCTCGAGGGCATTAAGTCCTGGATGGCCCTAAACTTTCTAAGATTTAATGAAAAGAAGACAGAGGTGACATTGTTTGGCCCCAATGGCTGCAGTGAACCTCCCTGTGTTGACTTGGGTCCACTGGCACGGTACATGAAGCCAACAGTTTTGAACCTAGGTTTTAGGATGGACAGTGATTTTAAATTAGATCATCAAATAGGCGCGGTGGTTAAGTCCAGCTTCTTTCACCTAAGGAAGCTGGCAAAGGTGAAGCCCATTCTCGAGCGGCAGCATTTTGAGACAGTAATCCATGCCTTTATTACATCTAGGCTGGATTACTGTAACGCACTCTATTTTGGAGTTGCACGATCTTCACTGGCTCGTCTCCAGTTGCTTCAAAATGCTGCTGCTCGCCTTTTAACTGGAACTCGAAAGAGGGAGCACATAACGCCAATTCTGGCCTCCCTACACTGGCTCCCGGTGTACTTTCGAGTTCATTTTAAAATTATTTTATTTGTTTTTAAATCTCTAAATGGGCTCGCCCCGCTTTACCTCTCTGAACTGCTCCACCCATACGCTCCTGCCCGGTTCCTCAGGTCAGCTGATCAGCTTGCTCCTGGAGGTACCGAGGTCTAAGCAGAAGCTCAGAGGGGATAGAGCCTTCTCTGTTGCTGCACCGGCACTCTGGAACACCTTGCCGTTGCACATCAGACAGGCCCCCTCACTGTCCATCTTCAAAACCAATCTTAAAACACATTTATATTCCTTGGCTTTTGACACTGCTTGGGAATTTGTTCCTGTTTTTAGTGCTTTTAATGTTTTTAATTTTATTGTATTTACTCTTTCGTTTAATGTTTTTATTGTTATGTAATAATTTCTTGTCCATGATTAATCATGTACAGCACTTTGTTGCAACTGTGGTTGTTTTTAAGGTGCTCTATAAATAAAGTTATTATTATTATTATTATTATTATTATTATTATTATTATTCCCAATTACTTTTACATTGAAGTGATTGAAATCCAAGTGAAGTTTACTTGGCATCAGAAAAATAAAACCTCCGGAATGGATGATATTCATGACATGGCTGGTTGTAGTCAGTATCAGCACAATTACTATATTAAGCTTTGAATCTTCAGATGTCCTGGCTCAAGCTAAAACTAAAGACAAATAATAATCTCCACACACATTCCCCTGCAAGTCTCTTTGTCACTCCGTTAAAATATGCACCTTCTTTGAACAAGCTGTTAAACATTGCATCTGAATCAGTTTCCATCTGATTACACTCCTTGAGGATGTTCAACTACATGTTCAATTAATAAAACAATGAGATTGGGGACATTCCTATTCAACCTGTCAATGCAATTTGAGGGGGGGGGGGTTAGAAATAGTCAGTGAGGTAAACAAACATAATAGTTGAGTGGCAAATGACAATAGTGATGCCTTCCCAATATTTAACAATGAAATAATGGGTTATCGGGGCTGTATGTTGTGACAGACAGACTGACACCTTGCATGTCATTTTAATATTATGCTTATCCCATCCCCATGGATATTCCGGATTAATAAATTAAGATTTTGTCAACAGATTACAAATCAGGCTAATTACAAATCAATAACATTTGCCAACTCCGAAACATGAAGCGCTGAGCATTGGGATCCAGACATCACGGACAACTGGCCTCACATCTTCCCTGCTCACATCTGGCAGTATTCGCCATCTGAACCAGGGGCCGCGGAACGTTTTTGAAAGTGGGGGGGGGCTGAGCGATCACTGATCACTGGCCTTGGGGGTACCTGCTGAGGGAGTGGAGCAGCTGAGTGTAGGGTGGGTGTGCGAGGGGAGTGCCCCAAGAGCTAAATGTAACTCTTTCTTGAAAACATCCAGTGAATTGGCCTCCACTGCCTTATGTGGCAGAGAATTCCACAGATTCACAACTCTCTGCATGAAGAAAGTTTGTCCTCATCTCAGTCCTAACTGGCCTCCCCTTTATTCTTAAACTGTGACCCCTGGTTCTGAA
Source organism: Leucoraja erinaceus (assembly GCF_028641065.1). Taxonomy (NCBI): domain Eukaryota; kingdom Metazoa; phylum Chordata; class Chondrichthyes; order Rajiformes; family Rajidae; genus Leucoraja; species Leucoraja erinaceus. The sequence goes on from NC_073393.1 coordinate 5,546,404, forward strand.
CTCGCCCAACATCGGCAACATTTTTCCTGCATATACAGTAAGAAAAAATCTAGCAGGCAAGCAGGATGCTTTCTCCAACCACCCCATTTGAAGGCCACTATCTTCCACCGTTTCCACCCAGTACTTGGTACTTACTTCAAGTAGCCACTGGAGCCGCAGCCTGATCCATGCCAGTCACCTGGGTGAATTTGGCACAGAGATTCTCACAGCCATGGTGCTACAATTCCAACGCCTCCGATGGCCAGGGACTCTTACACTGAAGCTGCTCCATGGCCGGAGCTGCAGCAAGTGACTCGTCAGCCCGGCAAACACTCGTCAGCCCCGGCTCCCCGTCCGCATCTGTGCCCGCCACTGCTCTTGCTTCCATCCCTCCTTCCTTCAGACCTTGTACAGGGTCTTGGTGAGACCACACCTGGAGTATTGCGTGCAGTTTTGGTCTCCAAATCTGAGGAAGGACATTATTGCCATAGAGGGAGTGCAGAGAAGGTTCACCAGACTGATTCCTGGGATGCCAGGACTGTCTTATGAAGAAAGACTGGATAGACTTGGTTTATACTCTCTAGAATTTAGGAGATTGAGAGGGGATCTTATAGAAACTTACAAAATTCTTAAGGGGTTGGACAGGCTAGATGCAGGAAGATTGTTCCCGATGTTGGGGAAGTCCAGGACAAGGGGTCACAGCTTAAGGATAAGGGGGAAATCCTTTAAAACCGAGATGAGGAGAACTTTTTTTCACACAGAGAGTGGTGAATCTCTGGAACTCTCTGCCACAGAGGGTGGTTGTGGCCAGTTCATTGGCTATATTTAAGAGGGAGTTAGATGTGGCCCTTGTGGCTAAGGGGATCAGGGGGTATGGAGAGAAGGCAGGTACGGGATACTGAGTTGGATGATCAGCCATGATCATATTGAATGGCGGTGCAGGCTGGAAGGGCCGAATGGCCTACTCCTGCACCTAATTTCTATGTTTCTATGTTTCAGCCCCGGCTCATGCAGTTGATATGAGTTTTGAAATTTTTTATGTGATCACAGAATTTCTCACGACAGAGAATGGGAAATTTGTGATCAGCGTGAGAGCGTGAGAATTTGGCCAAACGCGTGATTCTCATGCTGAATGCTTGAAAGTTGGCAGCCCTGATATACACACATACCAGGGCTGCCAACTCTCACGCATTGACCGTGAGACTCACGCATTTCATGAAATTCTCACACTCTCACGCTAATGGCAGAAGTTCTCACGCTGCCATTTTTCAAATATATATATATATAAATAAATAGTCAGACTCCTCCACACTCACCAATGAGAATAGTTTTCTGTTGGCGGGTTCCCTGTAAAGAACGAGCAATTTGATTGGCTTTCGCCCATCGCACACCATTTAAAATGACAATGCAGACAAAAATGCTGGAGACTCAGCAGGTGAGGCAGCATCTGTGTCTGAGTTTGACCCTTCTTCACACTCAAGCATTTCTCCAGCATTTGTGTCTACCGCTCCATAGAAGCTGCCTCACCCGCATTCACATTCCCGTCCAGATGGTGTGATAGGTGAGACACGGCGCTGGTCCCAGCACCGCCCCCCTGAGGCACCGCTCACACCTCCCACCCTGACCTCTGGCGGCTCTGTGTCCGGCAGCCGCTCTGTCCACACCGCATGGAGTTTTAACCCGGCCTGGAGTGAGTGGGGGCGTCGGTGCCACCTCCAGAGCCACGAGGATGAATCTTGGGCTAAAGCTCTGCTCCGATGCCCGACCCCTGGGTCATTGACCCTCACCTCCCCCGGACTCCAGCTGGACACAGAGCACCTGGGCCGGCCTGCATTCCCGCAATGTTCCCTGTTCCCCGGACATCGCCAAGTCTCCGCTCACTCCGGGTGTTGTCGCCGCTTCACGGTCCCACACACCCTTAACACACACTCTCACGCACAACCTAACACACACCCTTACACACACACTGGCACACACAAGGTTTAAAGGGGATATGGCCAAATGCGGATAAATGGGACTAGTTTAGATCTGCATAGACAAGTTGGGATGAAGGGCCTGTTTCCATGCAGTAAGACTATGGCACATTGTAGAAAGGGTGCAATCTTCCTGGTGAGGATCCAAGGGCGATTTATGAAGATGTTGGCAGGACTGGAATTTTCTTTTTGCTTTGAAGAAAGATTTGATAACTAGGATTGTATTTTCTGCAGCAACGGAGGTGAAGTGAAGACTTAGTTGAGGTGAATAATATGAAGAGAATGGGACCTGTTTCGCTTAACAAAGAGTGTAGGAAGGAACTGCAGATGGTGGTTTAAACTGAACTGACACAAAAAGTTGGAATAACTCAGCAGGACAGGCAGCATCTCTGGAGAGAAAGAATAGGTGATGTTTCGTGTTGAGACCTTCAGTCTGAAGAGGTTGAAAACCAGCCATAAAACACAATGACTGGAGATGTGCGTTACCCAACTAAGGGCAGAAATCAAGATCATGTGTTCATCTTTATTGACGTGACACCATATTAAATATATTGTAGAAAAAATAATTTAATGGGGTGGCACGGTGGCGCAGCAGTAGAGTTGTTGCCTTGCAGCACCACAGACCCAAATTTGATCCTGACTATGGGTGCTGTCTGTACAGAATTTGTACATTCTCCCTATGACCACATGGGCTATCCCGGTTTCTCCCACATCCGAAAGAAGTGCAGGTTTGTAGGTTTGTCTTCTGTAAATTGTCCCTGGCATATAGGATTGAACTGGTGTATGGTAGATTGCTGGTCGGTGTGGACTTGGTGGGCCAAAGGGCCTGTTTCCACATATATATATTTTACATATATATCTTAATTTCATTGAACCATATACGGTTGAATATGTGGTATTATTTTCGTCTTGTTTCTATAATCAAAGGGTAAGGTTGATCAATTTATTTGTGCAGAACAGTGATGGAAGTCTGACTCCTCTTGCTTGGTTTCTATGTTTTTGTTTCTCTATATATTTGCATAACAACATGAATTATAATCTGATTTCCATGCTGATATCAACATACTAAGGCCATTCGTGTGCTGCACCTGTTGATCAGAGCCTGGCTCTACTGTGAAATGTAATTAGGAATGTAATTTAGCCTAACCTTATTCATACCTAATCCAATTTGAAGCATAAATGTTGCATTCAAGTGTAAGTTAAAAGACTTGCTACAGTATGCACCAGATTGCACAATTTCAAGCAAAAGCTCCCTACCGTGGGAGGCAGGACAGCCCCCTTCCCACACTCTCCCCCCCCCCCCCCCCCCCCCCCCCCCCCCCCCTTGGTCACTATGTTCCCTCGCAATTTCTCAATCTTAACTCTCACCCAATGTTGGCAGCCCTGCACATACACACACACATACACACAAGCACACACACAGACACACACACATATATATATATATACGTATACACAGAACTTTTCATTTATAATTTATATTATAATAATATTATTTTTCATTCATAACAATTACAATATTGTTTACATAGTGCTATGTTTACATACATAGATGCATACACACATAAAACAAACAAACCACCAATAATATTGGTAAATAGCTCCTCCACTTGGTACAATGTCCCACCACTGGAATGGCCACCCAGGGAGTTCTACAATCCTTTGCATACCTTTATGGAAAGTCACAGCTAACTGCGAGTAGTGTTTCCACTGCTTCCCTTGCAGATTAGAGTCATGCAAAAGCCAGCGTGCACCTTGGAGCCTTGAAGATATCATCCCACCACAGTATTCGGTTGGGCACAGGGTGTAAAACATTAGCAGAGAGATGCATTCACTGTTAAATTTTAAGGTTTAACACTTATGCAGAACAATTTATATCCAGCTTTATGATCAACAGACATCTCCTTCACCCTCCGTCATTCTAACCTAAACTCACAAATATAACAACCGCTTTTGTGTAATATCTTTCAGAAGAACACAGCCCCTTACAATTCTTCACAAGAGCTGTAGTTTACTCCTCTGGATGGTACCAAAATGCATATGGAATCAGCGGGATGTTAATGTCATAAGGTCCCTAAGGTCATTACACTTTTTCTCACAGAGAGTGGTGAGTGTGTGGAATTCTCTGCCTCAGAGGGCGGTGGAGGCCGGTTCGCTGGATGCTTTCAAGAGAGAGCTAGATAGGGCTCTTAAAAATAGCGGAGTCAGGGGATATGGGGAGAAGGCAGGAACGGGGTACTGATTGGGGATGATCAGCAATGATCACATTGAATGGCGGTGCTGGCTCGAAGGGCCAAATGGCCTACTCCTGCACCTATTGTCTATTGTCTATTGTCATAATGAATAGTAGAATCAGGCCATTCGGCCCATCAAGTCTACTCCACCTTTCAATCACGTCTGATCTGCCTCTCCCTCCTAACCCCATTCTCCTGCCTTCTCCCCATACCCTCTGATGCCCGTACATTCTGTACTGACCAGGGAATTGCACTAATGTATGGGGATCGGCCTCCTGAGCTGTATGCAATTAAATGTATTTCACTGTACCTTGGTCCACGTTATTCCCTTCTGTATCTGCACACTGTAAATGGCTCGTTTGTAATCATGGATTGCCTGTCTGTCGACTGGTTAGCACTCAACAAAAGCTTTTCACTGTACCTCAGTACATGTGACAGTAAACTAAACTGAAACTGAACTGACAATAAAGAAACCATTGGCCATTGAACCATTGACCATCATCATCGGCGGTCACTCGAAACGAGTATGACTGTCTTCTCCAGGAGGACGCCCGTGCGTGACTTTGTTTAACGTGGGGAGACTGGTGCACATACAGCCACTCTCACGGTCCTTGACAGATCTGGGTCAGGATCCAGTGGCATGGAGTCCAAGACGACCGGAGACCCTTTTCTGCTGCAGCCTTCATCCGCCTTCCCAGCCGTTGTGACGCTCCACTAAGGTCGGCCATCGTCCACCGCCTGTTCCACCGTTGAGGTCTTGGTTGGATCGCTCTTTGTCAGAGACCTCCCCCTTGATCTTACCGCCCTGGCTGGCCCTACCGGGAGCGTAGCTCCAGACGGCTTCGCTCTCAGGAACTCAGGACCACACGAGCTTCTCCACCACGACAACCATTGACCAGGAGGGACATTACGGGAGGTACCAAAGGGCTTAGTGGATAAAGTTTTCTAAGGTGGGTAGAGAGGTGGAAGGAATGGAGGGCGGCATGGTGGCGCAGTGGTAAAGTTGCTGCCTTACAACGAATGCAAGACCAGAGACACGGGTTCGATCCTGACTACGGGCGCTGTCTGTACGGAACTTGCACGTTCTCCCCCCCCTGACCTGCGTGGGTTTTCTCCGAGATCTTTGGTTTCCTCCCACATTCCAAAGACGTACAGGTTTGTAGGTTAATCAGCTTGGTGTAAATGTAAATATTATCCTAAATGTGTGTAGGATAGGTGCGGGGATCGCTGGTCAGTGCGGACTCGATGGGCCGAAAGGCATGTTTCCGTGCTGTATCTCTAAACTAAAAAGTAAATAGCATTTTCTGCATCCAACTCATAACAACACATAGAGACATAGAAACATAGAAACATAGAAATTAGGTGCAGGAGTAGGCCATTCGGCCCTTCGAGCCTGCACCGCCATTCAATATGATCATGGCTGATCATCCAACTCAGTGTCCCGTACCTGCCTTCTCTCCATACCCCCTGATCCCCTTAACCACAAGGGCCACATCTAACTCCCTCTTAAATATAGCCAATGAACTGGCCTCAAGATAGATGGTCCCGACCCAAAACGCTACCTATCTATGTTCTCAAGTGATGCTGCCTGACCCCCTGAGTTACTCCAGCATCTTGTGTCTTTTTTAGTAAACCAGTAACTGCAGCTCCTTGGGTTTTTTTTAGAGATATAGCGTGGAAGCACTTACATGGAGAATCAGGAGGTTTTTGAGGCCAGCTTTTTGATCGTGGCAGTGAAGTTTATGGAAATAATGGCAAAATATTGACAGAAGTCAGAAATTGGGTGAATGACAGGAGACCAGGAGTAGGAATGATATTCAGGATGTGACTCTTAGGATCTGTGACTTAGCACCATTTATAAATGATTCAGATTCAGATTCAGATTCAATTTTAATTGTCATTGTCAGTGTACAGTACAGAGACAACGAAATGCATTTAGCATCTCCTTTGAAGAGCGACATAGCAAACGATTTTGAATTAAAAAAAAATAATAATAAGTGTCCGGGGGGGGGTGATTGGCAGTCACCGAGGTACGTTGTTTAGTAGAGTGACAGCGGCCGGAAAGAAGCTGTTCCTCGACCTGCTGGTTCGGCAACGGAGAGACCTGTAGCGCCTCCCGGATGGTAGGAGGGTAAACAGTCCATGGTTGGGGTGAGAGCAGTCCTTGGCGATGCTGAGCGCCCTCCGCAGACAGCGCTTGCTTTGGACAGACTCAATTGAGGGGAGCGTGGAACCGGTGATGCGTTGGGCAATTTTCACCACCCTCTGCAATGCCTTCCGGTCGGAGACAGAGCAGTTGCCATACCATACTGTGATGCAGTTGGTAAGGATGCTCTCGATGGTGCAGCGGTAGAAGTTCACCAGGATCTGAGGAGACAGATGGACCTTCTTCAGTCTTCTCAGGAAGAAGAGACGCTGATGAGCCTTCTTGATCAGAGTAGAGGTATTGTGGGTCCAAGAGAGGTCATCGGAGATGTTGACTCCCAGGAACCTGAAGCTAGAAACACGTTCCACCTCCGTCCCGTTAATGTGGATGGGGGTGTGCGTGCCGCCTCTGGACTTCCTGAAGTCTACAATGAGCTCCTTGGTCTTCTTGGAGTTAAGGGCCAGGTTGTTGTCAGCGCACCATGCTGCTAAGTGCTGGACCTCCTCCCTGTAGGCCAGCTCATCGTTGTTGCTGATGAGGCCAATCACCGTTGTATCATCTGCATACTTGATGATGGTGTTAGTACCATGTACAGGTGTGCAGTCATAGGTGAAGAGGGAGTAGAGGAGGGGGCTCAGCACACAGCCCTGAGGAACGCCGGTGTTCAGGGTGAGGGTTGAAGAGGTGTGCTTGTCTAACCTCACAGACTGGGGTCTGTTGGTTAGAAAGTCCAGTATCCAGTTGCAGAGGGAGGGGTCGATGCCCAGGTTACCGAGTTTGGTGATCAGTTTTGATGGAATAATGGTGTTGAATGCTGAGCTGTAATCGATGAACAGCATTCTTACATAAGTGTCTCTGTTGTCAAGGTGGGAGAGGGCGGAGTGAAGTGCCGTTGAGATGGCATCCTCCGTACTCCTATTCTTGCGGTAGGCAAACTGATAGGGATCCAGTGTGGGGGGTAGGCAGCTTTTGAGGTGTGCCAGGACCAGCCTCTCGAAGCACTTGGTGATGATGGGGGTAAGTGCAACTGGGCGGAAGTCGTTGAGGCTTGCCGCAGTGGAGTGTTTTGGCACTGGCACGATGGAGGTGGCTTTAAGGCAAGTGGGGACAACTGCTTGGGCAAGTGACAGGTTGAAGATGTCAGTCCAGACGTCTGTCAGCTGCGCAGCACAGGCACTGAGCACGCGCCCGGGGATGCCGTCAGGGCCAGCAGCCTTACGTGCATTAGTCCTACTCAGTGCCACGTACACTTGGATGATGGGATTAAAAGCTACATATCCAAGCCTACCAAAGCACAGAGAGAGGCAGATAGCATTGGAAACAGCGCAGATGAAAGGGATACAAGCGATTGAGTAAATTGAGCAAATGGATGAAACTGTGGCAGATAGAATTCGGCACGGTGGCGCAGTGGTAGAGTTACTGCCTAATAGCACCAGACACCCGGGTTCGATCCTGACAACAGGTGCTTGCCTGTACGGAGTTTGTACGTTCTCCCCGTGAAACATATGAAAACATATGAAAACATATGAAAACATAGAAAATAGGTGCAGGAGGAGGTCATTTGGCCCATCGAGCCAGCACCGCCATTCATTGTGATCATGGCTGATCATCCACAATCAGTAACCCGTGCCTGCCTTCTCCCCATATCCCTTGACTCCGCTGCGTGGGTTTTCTCTTAGAACTTTTCTCATGACTTGGTACTAATGTAAAACTTGTCCTTAGCGTAGGATGGGTGGAGATCGCTGGTCGCTGTGGACTAGGTGGGCCGAAGGGCCAGTTTCCACGCTGTATCTCTAAACTAAACTGAACTAAACAGTGTTCGCTGAATGATGAAATAATGTAAATCTAAAGAGAATATCCAGTGACATGGATTGTTAAACCATCGTGTAAATACAAGGAACTGCGGTTGCTGGTTTACACAGAAGATAGACACAAAAATCTGGAGTAACTCAGCGGGACAGGCAGCATCTCTAGAGAGAAGGAACGGGTGACGTTTCGGGTCGAGACCCTTCTTCAGACTCTAGGTGATAGGTGACGTTTCAGGCCGGGGCCCTTCCTCACACCGATCGTAGTGGGGGTGCAACGGCAGTAAGTGAGGTGCGGACGGGGCAAGGCCTGGTGAGTGATGGGTGGATACAGGTGGAGAGGGAGAGGGAGTGGGGTTGATGGGCAGATGGGTGGACAAAGGCCGGAGATGGCAAGAAGTCTAAAGGCTGTGAAATGCGAGGCATGAAATGTGAAGCCAGAGGAAAGGATATAGGTGGATGGGGGAGGGGGGGGCAGGATAGTGGGAGTGATGTCTATGCATCCAGATGGGGCACATGGTAGAGAATGGAAAAAAAGGGGGGGGAGAGAAGGGATTTGGTGACAGGTCATCTAAATCAATGTTCATCTTGTTGGTAGACACCAAATGCTGGAGTGACTCAGCGGGACAGGCAGCATCTGTGGAGAGAAGAAATGGGTGATGTTTCAGGTTGAGACCCTTCTTCAGACTGGGTTCATATCATTGGGTTCTAAGGCAAAGAGAATAAAGAAAAGGCCAACAGGCCCTAGTTCTGACAGACTGGAGTGGAAGAGGAGAATTCACATACAGTCTTCAAAGTAGTCTGCTAGCTACAGTCATCTTGTTGAGTTTCATTGGCTGTAACTCGTTTTCACCTAGCCTGTTTCCTTTAACAATGTTACTTTTTTTGCATATCTTGTACAGACACACAGTTGGACATTGGAAATTTGCTTTTTGTTCTTTTCATCGCTTGTAAATATTGATTGTAATGTCCAATTGTTTGATAATTTCGATTTTGTTACTATTAATGTCTTTAATGTCTTTACTTGTTCGGAATAAATAAAATTTAACAAATAAATAAATAAATAAATAAATAAATATCTTTCATTCATTTATTCTGTATCTCTCCATATCTTCGTCTATATATGTCGTTTCCCTCTCCCCTGACTCTCAGCCTGAAGAAGGGTCACGACCCAAAACGTGGATCAGCCTATTCCTTCTCTCCAGGGATGCTGCCTGTCCCGCTGAGTTACTCCAGCTTTTTGTGTCCAATCTTGACAACCAGCGAGCAGTTTTGAGATTATTCCTCAGAAGGAATATATTGATGGTGAGCAGAAGGCATCCTGAACGGTCCTCAATGCTATCTGAAGTCCAGGTGTTGAGTTTTGAGATAAGATTACAAAAATCCTGGTTTTGGCCCACTGAGTCCGCGCCAACCAGCGATCTCTGCACACTTTCACTATCCCACACACACACACACACACACACACACACACGTGATAATTTCCAATTTTACCGAAGCCAATTTGCCGGTTCGAAACCTGTACGCCTTTGGAGTGTGGGACGGAACAGGAGATCCTGGAGAGAATCCACAGGGGGAAAGTACAAACTCTGGACAGGCAAGCGCCTGAAGTCAGGATCGAACCCGGGCCTCTGGCGCTGTGAGGCAGCAACTCTACCGCTGCGCCACCGCGCCGCCCTACGACTTGGGCTACATCCGCGAACAGAACTAGTCTGGTCCCACCCACTCCGGAAACCTGGTTGGATGTTTAGCTGAATCCAGTTTCCACTGGTTTAGAAGTAACGAACAAAAGCCGCCTCTGCCTTTAAAGGGGAATGTAACTGATTTGTTCGAAACGGTTGTGTAAAATGGTTTAAAGGAAACTGACCAGCATTTTTGATGCTATAACATTTATATGAAGCTTTAGCTGAAAATTACAGGAAGCAGTAAAGACTGAGTCTGCTGCCTTCCTTTTTGTACAAAAAAAAAACCGAAACAGCTTACCTTTGAATAAATAAGCAGGATTAATAAAGATGCCTGGAATTTTTCTGCTGGCGGCTTCAACAGCAATATAAATGTTTATAGCCTCAGTGCAGAGCTTATGTGGCAACCAGCACACAGATAAACCACACCAAGCTGTGTCGCTGTGGGAAATCCTCACCATGTGCAGGTATTTGTAAAATCCAGGGAGTTTTCTCTTTACCAAGGCCTTTCTCATCCGTAAACCCTCATACATGGATCAGCCTGTGTGGAACATGGAGCATAGAACCGTACAGCACGCAGGCCCGTTCCTCCGGAGATGTTGGCAGACCCTCTGAGTTATGGGCCTGTCCCACTTAGGCAACTTTTCAGAAGACTGCAGGAGACTATGCGGTCGCCACATGGTCGCGGGCGGTTGCCGGGGAGTCGCCTTCATGGTCGCGAGGAGTTCCCGCATTCTGGGAACTAGTCGCGGCCTCATTATGGTCGCTGTGAATTTTTCAGCATGTTGTAGAATTTAGCGGAGACTAGAATGAAGACGCCGTGGAGAGTAGCGGGAATTCTCGTGCCGGAGGTGGGTCGCCAGGAGGTCCTAATGGGTCGCCAGGAGGTCGAAGGGTCTCGGAGGTTCTCGTAGGTTGTAGCCGGTGGTGACCAGCGAATTTCATTGGCTCATTGAGGAAAAATAAACGTAAGCAGTAGTTTTCAGAACCAAGGATAACCGGCCGGTAATGTTAAATGTCCGCTGAGCTTCACAGCCGTGTATCTCCGGCTTCTTAAAAGTTGTCTCCATTCCTTCTCTCTCCTTCTTCCCCACCTTCTCCCCCCCCTCTTTTAAAGGAGTTACCATACACTGTGTTTTAGCCGTCTTAATTACAGTGCCAACCTTCCTGTTCATCGCGGTGTGTGTCTGTTTCACCTTGGCTTTGCACCGTGTGAATTTCAGACAGCGCTTCCCCTGCTTGCTCTGTACCCCGCCTGCGATGTGTGTGTGTGTGTGTTCCACTCTGACAGTCGCCTGAAAAATCTACAGGCCCATTACTCCAGACTTTTTGTGCATTCTCCCGAGTCGTACCAGCTTCAAAGTCGTCCTAGATACAAAGTGCTGGAGTAACTCAGCGGGACAGGCAGTATCACTGCCGAGGAGGAATGGGTGATGTTTCGGGTCGAGACACTTCTTCAGACTTGGCCGTTTTGAGTCTCCTTGTCCGCACTCATTCTCACCTCGGCCACATGGAGACAATCGACAGCATTGTCCCTGTAGTATTATCCGATTTGATTAGACAGCATGCAAAACAGAAGCTTTTCACTGTACCTCGGTACAAGTGACGATAATAAGGGATAGAGGGATATGGATCGTGTACAGGCAGATGAGACCAGATTAACTTGGCATCACGTAGAGGCACAAAAATACTGGAGTAACTCAGCGGGACAGGCAGCATCTCTGGAGAAAAGGAATAGGTGATGTTTCGGGTCGAGACCCTTCTTCTGACTGAGAGTCAGGAGAGAGGGAAACGAGAGATAGCGAGGGTGATGTGGAGAGATATAGAACAAATGAATGAAAGATATGCAAAAAAACAATGATGATTGTTAGGCCATTGTTAGCTGTGGGCTGGGTGAGAACGCATACAGACATTGAGATGCAACAAGCTGGTACGTCTTGGGAGAATGCACAAAAAGCTGGAGTAACTCAGCGGGTCAGTCACCATCTCTGGAGGAGCGGGCCGAAGGGCTTGTTCTGTACTGTTCTATGCTCTATGTTCTACATAGGCTGACTCGTGTATCTTTTTTTTTGAGAGAGAGATACAGTGCGGAAATAGGCCCTTCGGCCCGTCGAGTCCGCGATGACCACACACCAACGCCATCCTACACACACTAGGGGCAATGTTTACATTTACACCAAGCCAATTGACCTACAAACCTGCATCAGGTCTTTGGAGTGTGGGAGGAAACTGAAGATCTCGGAGGAAACCCACCGCAGGTCACGGGGAGAAGGAACAAACTCCGTACAGACTAGCGCCCGTAATCGGGATAGGAGCTCGGCGCTGCAAGCGCTGTGAGGCAGCAACTCTACCGTTGCGCCACCGTATTAGGGGTCCAGAGATGGGAAAGAGGGGTCTGCTTGGGGGGCTGTGGGCGAGGGAGGGAACATATGTTAAACTCAGCATGTACTCCCAGTTTATTTATTGGAATATACACAGATAAGCTGTGGGATTTACACCGGCTCAGTATTAACACCAAATAGGACATTTATTGCAAAGTAATTACTGCTTGGACTAAAGTAGCAAATCACAATCTGAGGGTTGACAGACGATAAATAAATAAATGGTCCCACCTCGCAAATCATCTCCACACCCACACAGATGATTATGAGCGATTGCCGAAGATCGATTTATCAGAACACACGACTGTGTTTATTTCCTTCAAACATTCCTGAGACAATTGCCTGAGGAAGGGTCTCGACCCGAAACGTCACCCATTCCTTCTCTCCAGAGATGCTGCCTGTCCCGCTGAGTTACTCCAGCATTTTGTGTCTCTTATTGTATGCTCCCCCCCCGTTTTGCTTTTAATCTCAATACTTTATGGCTGTACTTTGCTGACAGGAACATTAAATAATCAGCAAAGCTTCCAAATGTAGCCCAATTATCTGGCAAACCCGATCTCCCGGTGGCTCAGCACTTCAACTCCCCCTCCCATTCTGAATCTGACCTTTCTGTCCTGGGCCTCCTCCATGGCCAGAGTGAGTCCCACCGCAAATTGGAGGAACAGCACCTCATATTTCGCTTGGGCAGTTTACACCCCAGCGGTATGAACATTGACTTCTCCAATTTCAGGTAGTCCTTGCATTCTTCCACCTCCCTCTCCCCTTCCCAGGTCTCCCACAGTCCACTGTCTCCACCTCTTCCTTTCTGTTTCAACCCCCCCCACATCAGTCTGATGAAGGGTCTCGACCCGAAACGTCACCTATTCCTTCACTCCATAGATGCTGCCTCACCCGCTGAGTTTCTCCAGCATTTGTGTCTACCTTCGATTTTCCCAGCATCGGCAGTTCTTTCTAAAACATTCTCCAGCCCACAATTTTATTGATGTTGTCCTAGTATGTTTTCAACCTGCACAAATACAAAAGGCAATATCCTGATGTGTAGGAAGGAACTGCAGATGCCGGTTTACATCGAGGATAGACACAAAGTGCTGGAGTAACTCAGCGGGTCAGGCAGCATCTGTGGAGAGAAGGAAATGGTGACGTTTTGGGTCGACACCCTTCTTCAGACTGAGAGTCAGGGGAGAGGGAGGCACAGAGATATGGAAGGGTAAGGTGTGAAAACGAGAGGTCAAAGGGGACGAAGGTCAAAGGATAATGTAGAATAGATCGTTGTCAGCTTGGGGAAGGTGACAACGAGGTATAAAAAGATAAAAATGTAATCATAAGGTCAGTCAGACTGGTCGGAGAACTAGGAAAGGGGAGGGATGGAGAGAGAGGGAAATCAGGAGTTACTTGAAGTTAGAGGAATCAGTCTTGATAATCAGGTCGTGTTCACAGCAATCAATTAACCTGCTTTTGGGATGTGGAGGAAATCAGTCCAAATGCTCGAGGGCATAACTTTAAGTTGAGAGGGACAAAGTTTAAAGGAAATGTACAGGGCAAGTTTTTTTAAACAGAAACTTACCAAATAGTGAAAAACCTGGATAGAGTGACCCCTCTCACCCTGGCCACAAACTCTTTGAATCACTTCCCTCTGGAAGGCGACTCCGGATTGTCAAAGCTGCCACAGCCCAGACATAAAAACAGCTTTTTTCCCCACGAGCAGCAGCTCGACTCAATAACCAAAAATCTGTAGCCTCCTTTTGCTCTGGTATTTCATTTAATTCACATGTTTAATCGATAATAATGTTTAATGTTTTATGTGTCATTCTTAATTGTCACTGTATGTCATGTTGTCACTTGCGGGCGGAGCACCAAGGCAAATTCCTTGTATGTGAATACTTGGCCAATAAACTTATCATGCGTTCATTCATTCATTCATTCATTCATTCATTCATTCAGAGTGGAAGCAGAGAGGATGTTTTTACCAGTGGGAGAGTCTAGGACCAGAGGTCATAGCCTCTGAATAAAAGGGCATCCCTTTAGAAATGAGATGAAGGTGAATTTCTTGAGTCAGAGGGTGGTGAATCTGTGGAATATATTGCCACTGATGGCTGTGGAGGCCAAGTCAATGGATATTTTTAAGGTGGAGATTGACAAAGTCTTGATTAGTGCAGGTGTCCGAGATTATGGGAGTAAGTCGGGAGAATGCGGTTGAGAGGGAAAGATAGATCAGCCATGATTGAATGGCAGAGTAAACTTGATGGGCCGAATGGTCCAATTCTGCTCCTAGAATTGATGAACTAAATGTCTTGTGAAATGCTGGACTATGTGGAAGGGGTTTGCACGTTCTCCCTGTGACCTTGTGGGTTTTCTCCAGGTGCTTCAGTTTCCTCCCACACTCCAAAGACGTACTGGTTTGTAGGTTAATTGGTTTCAGAAAAAAAATGTAAATTCTCCCTAGTGTGTGTCGGATAGTGTTAAGCCCCTGTCCCACTTAGGAAACCTGAACGGAAACCTCTGGAGACTTTGCGCCCCACCCAAGGTTTCCGTGCGGTTCCCGGACGTTGCAGGTGGTTGCCGGAGGTTGCAGGTGGTTGCCGGAGGTTGCAGGTAGTGGAAGAAAGTAGGGAGACTGACAAAAACCTCCGGGAACCGCACGGAAACCTTGGGTGGGGCGCAAAGTCTCCAGAGGTTTCCGTTCAGGTTTCCTAAGTGGGACAGGGGCATTAGTCTGCTGGTCGGCACTAAGGCCTGTTTCCGCACTGTACCTCTAAACTAAACTAAATTAAAAACTAAAGTTACTATTTGAAATATTGTAGTGAAAGTCTTGCTGTAGCTTGCTGTCAGGACTGTGCTGACTCATTGCGACTTTTCTAGAGGGCATTGTGGACAGCCGATAGAGAAACTGAAGCCAATCTGGCGTTTCCTCTTTTTTGTTTAGTAATCTGATAACCATCTACTTTACTCCGTGCATTTACTTGGGTCAGGTGAATCCAGGCAATTGGATTTTAGTTTAGTTTAGAGATACAGCACGGAAACAGGTCCGTCGGCCCACCAAGCCTGGCCAGCAGATTAACACTATGGTCACGGTGGCGCAGCGGTAGAGTTGCTGCCTTACAGCGAATGCAGCGCCGGAGACCCGGGTTCGATCCCGACTACGGGTGCTTCTCTGCAAGGAGTTTGTACGCTCTCCCCGTGACCTGCGCGGGTTTTTCTCCGAGATCTTCGGTTTCCTCCCACACTCCAAAGACGTACAGGATACAGGTTTGTTGGTTCAAGAAGGAACTGCAGATGTTGGAAAAATCGAAGATAGACAGAAATAGAGACAAAAATGCTGGAGAAACTCAGCGGGTGCGGCAGCATCTATGGAGCGAAGGAAATAGACAACCCTTCTTCAGACTGATGCAGGGTCAGACTGATGCGGGGGGGGGGGGGGGGAAGAAGAAAGGAAGAGGAGGAGCCAGAGGGCTGAGGGAGAGCTGAGAAGGGGAGGAGACAGCAAGGGCTATCGGAAATTGGAGAAGTCAATGTTCAATGCCACTAGGGTGCAGACTGCCCAAGCGGAATATGAGGTGCTGCTCCTCCAGTTTCCGGTGGTGCTCACTCTGGCCATGGAGGAGGCCCAGGACAGAAAGGCCGGATTGGGAATGGGGGGGGGAGTTGAAGTGCTGAGCCACAGGGAGATCAGGTTGGTTAATGCAGAACCGAGCAGGATTAGACCATTCGGCCCATCAAGTCTACTCCGCCATTCAATCATGGCTGATTACCTCTCCCTCTCAACCCCATTCTCCTGTCTTGCTCCCATAATCGCAGACACCTGCGCTAAACAAGAATCTGTCAATCTCCACCTTAAAAACTTCCGTTGACTTGGCCTCCACAGCTGTCTGTGGCAATGAATTCCACAGGTTTTCCCCCCCCCCCCCCCCCCCCCCCCCCTGACTAACCCCGGGTCGTAATGGGGAGAACGTGCACACTCCGCACAGACAGCACCCGCCGTTGGGATCGAACACGGGTCTCTGGTGCTGTGAGGCAGCAGCTCTAGTCTACCCGCTGCGCCACCGTGCCACACGCCCCACGTGATGTTGCAAGCTTCACCAGGCTCCGACCCTGGCTGTGGCTTTTAACTGTGAAAGCTTCCCTTCTGTGACAAAATTCACACCATTCGGATTTGCATTGACGAACACACGGTGAAACTCAAGCCTTCGCTCCTGCTCTCTGACTAAGCCCCTGTTATATCAGCACCTTGCGTTGGAGGCGAGTCATTCACAACCCTTAATGCCATCTCTAGAAATGTCACAAACATCAACTGCAGGATCAAATGTGACATTCTCGTACTTATGATCTACATTGCTCTCTATTCAAATCCACAAACAAACCTGCCATGTAACACTAGAAGTGTTAGTTTGATTCACTTTAGTTTATTGTCACGTGTACCGAGGTACAGGGAAAAACTTTTTTGTTGCGTGCTAACCAGTCAGCGGGAAGACAATACATGATTACAATCAAGACGTCCACAGTGTACAGACAAAGGATTAAGGGAACCCTTAATACCCTGGTTACAAAGAATCTCATTGTGATTTGTCACATGTGATGATAAAGTATCGTTCAATCCTTCATACTTGTACTGAACTGTATACAACAATTAATGTCACTGGACCTCGGTACTTGTGAGTAGAACATAATATTAGGCATTGTTTCCGCTTTTCTGCCCTACACTGTTTATTGCAGGTCAAACAGGTGGCAGCACAGTGGCGCAGCGGTAGAGTTGCTGCCTTACAGCGCCAGAGACCCTGGTTCGATCCTGACTACGGGTGCTGTCTGCACGGAGTTTGCACGTTCTCCCCGTGACCTGCGTGGGTTTTCTACCACACTCCAAAGACGCGCAGGTTTGTAGGTTAATCGGCTTGGTATAAATGTAAACTGTCCCTAGTGTGTGTAGGATAGTGTTAGTGTGCGGGGATCGCTGGTCGGTGCGGTCTCGGTGGGCCGAAGGGCCTGTTTCTGCGCTGAATCTCTAAACCAGGGGTCGGCACCCTACGGCCCCCGGGCCTAATGCAGCACGTAACCAGAAATCATCCGGTCCGCCGAGCGGCACCGAGCTTTGGCCGTACAGCATACTGCGCAAAGCCGCCAGCACGATCGCGCACCTTCTGTGAACACGTGATTTGATGCCTGCCATCCAGGGCGGGTTGGGGGTGAGATCCATGTGTACATTGCAAAAGGATTTGAGTATAGGAGCAGAGAGGTTCTACTGCAGTTGTACAGGGTCTTGGTGAGACCACACCTGGAGTATTGCGTACAGTTTTGGTCTCCAAATCTGAGGAAGGACATTATTGCCATAGAGGGAGTGCAGAGACAGTTCACCAGACTGATTCCTGGGATGTCAGGACTGTCTTATGAAGAAAGACTGGATAGACTTGGTTTATACTCTCTAGAATTTAGGAGATTGAGAGGGGATCTTACAGAAACTTACAAAATTCTTAAGGGGTTGGACAGGCTAGATGCAGGAAGATTGTTCCCGATGTTGGGGAAGTCCAGGACAAGGGGTCACAGCTTAAGGATAAAGGGGGAAATCCTTTAAAACCGAGATGAGAAGAACTTTTTTTCACACAGAGAGTGGTGAATCTCTGGAACTCTCTGCCACAGAGGGTAGTTGAGGCCCAGTTCATTGGCTATATTTAAGAGGGAGTTAGATGTGGCCCTTGTGGCTAAGGGGATCAGAGGGTATGGAGAGAAGGCAGGTACGGGATACTGAGTTGGATGATCAGCCATTGATCATATTGAATGGCGGTGCAGGCTCAAAGGGCCGAATGGCCTACTCCTGCACCTATTTTCTATGTTTCTATGTTTACACATGATAGATGTGGCCCGCCATCTGCTCACAGACATGCGTCCCGGCCCCAATGTAGAACAAGGTTGCCGACCCCTGCTCTAAACTAAACTAAACTAAACTAAAACGAGGAGATAGAATCAGAGTTTACCACATAGGTTATTTGATCCCTGCGTTAGATATTGAATAGAATATCAACGAGTTGTGACCAAGAGCACAGTTCAAAAGTTTAAATGAAAGGAGACTGTAAAATACATAAGACCTCTCTGTATTGAGTCGAGGAGAAACTCATTCTTCACTTCAAGAAAGAGGAACAATGACGGTAACACAAGTTGCCTTTGTTGAAAGCCAAGATAACTGAGAGAGTGTCTAGAGAGATTAAATCTGCAAGTAATGTTAAAATGTGAACCACTTTCTATGCAAAAAAAAGCAAAGCAGTACCTAAATTTGTCGAAACTAAACTAAACGGCACTGAACTGAACTACAGGCACAGGCTGATAAGACACAAAAAGCTGGGGTAACTCAGCGGGGTCAGGCAGCATCTCTGGAGAGAAGGAATAAGTGCCGTTTCGGGTTGCGACCCATCGTCAGACTGAGAGTCAAGGGCAAGGGGAAAAGTAGACAATAGGTGCAGGAGTAGGCCATTCGGCCCTTCGAGCCAGCAACGCCATTCAATGTAATCAGGGCTGATCATCCCCAATCAGTGCCCCGTCCCTGCCTTCTCAGATTCAGATTCAGATTCAGATTCAATTTTAATTGTCATTGTCAGTGTACATTACAGAGACAACGAAATGCATTACAGAGACAACGAAATGCATTACAGAGACAACGAAATGCATGGCTCGAAGGGCCGAATGGCCTACTCCTGCACCTATTTTCTATGTTTCTTTCCGCTGACTCCGCTATTTTTAAGAGCCCTATCTACCTCTCCCTTGAAAGCATCCAGAGAACCTGCCTCCACCACCCTCTGAGGCAGAGAATTCCACAGACTCACCACTCTCTGTGAGAAAAAGTTTCTCGTAGAAACATAGAAAATGGGTGCAGGAGTAGAGGCCATTCGGCCCTTCGAGCCTGCACCGCCATTCGATATGATCATGGCTGATCATCCAACTCAGTATCCTGTACCTGCCTTCTCTCCATACCCCCTGATCCCTTTAGCCACAAGGGCCACATCTAACTCCCTCTTAAATATAGCCAATAAACTGGCCTCAACTACCTTCTTCTGTGGCAGAGAATTCCACAGATTTGCCACTCTCTGTCTCCGTTCTAAATGGCTTCCTCCTTATTCTTAAACTGTGGCCCCTGGTTCTGGACTCCCCCAACATCGGGTACATGTTAACGAGAGAGATATCGATGGTGAATTCACTGAGGGGGCACCAGCGAGAGAGGGGGTACGGGTCTCTTGTCGGAGTGAGAGGAGGAGAGCTACTTCGATGTGGGCGCAGCTTGAGGAGATTTTGCGGTGGAGCTGACGGAATGTGTGGGAAGGCACCGAAGATGCCGTACCCCCTGCTCTGTATACGCGGTCCCCGCTGATGACACTGTGAAAAACCCGACGACAGCGAAAAGGTCGGCCTGTAGTATCTCCGCCCTCTGTCACCAGTGGCTTGACGTCTGTGTTAGTGGAATAGATGCGTGAGTTCGGGCTTTAACTGCATGCGGTTTTTGGGAGTATAATAAATAACTGAGCGACCTGTGGAGCAGCTAAATCATGTGCATCTTGTTTAATCTGCTCTCTCTCACCAACTCCACGCTGCATTTAGTTTAGTTTAGTTTAGGTTAGAGACACAGCGCAGAAGCAGGCCCTTCGACCCACCGAGTCCGCACCGACCAGCGATCCCCGCACGCTAACAATTCATTCAATTCAATTCAATTCAATTCAACTTTAATGTCATTGCACAAATACGAGTATGGGTACAACGAAATGCAGTTTAGCGTCAGTCCGTAGTATAGTGCAATATAGAATTAAAAATAAAAATACAGAATAATCAAACAATAATCGAACAATGTGGACGGAGAGACTGGAGAAATCTATCGGCGGGACTCCGAGTTCAGCAATGTGATGGTATTATTGTAGAAGCTGTTCCTCATCCTACTGGTACGAGACCTGAGGCTATCCTACACACACTAGGGGCAATTTTTACATTTACACCAAGCTAATTAACCCACAAACCTGTACCTTCTTGGAGTGCGGGAGGAAACCGAAAATCTCAGACAAAACCCCACGCAGGTCACGGGGAGAACGTACAAACTCCGTACAGACGGCGCCCGTAGTCAGGATCGAACCTGGGTCTCAGGCGCTGTGAGGCAGCAACTCTACCGCTGCGCCACCGTGTCGCGTCAAAACCAACAC
The DNA here is from genome assembly GCF_028641065.1 of Leucoraja erinaceus. Classification (NCBI taxonomy): domain Eukaryota; kingdom Metazoa; phylum Chordata; class Chondrichthyes; order Rajiformes; family Rajidae; genus Leucoraja; species Leucoraja erinaceus. The sequence continues at coordinate 5,566,769 of NC_073393.1, forward strand.
ATGATCAGGTGGTGCAGTTGCACAGCAGAGTGTGAAATAGATCCTCTGGGATATCAGCAAGTGAAGACCCACTCTCACACTTAATGTCTGAAGAAGGGTCTCGACCTGAAACGTCACCCATTCCTTCTCTCCAGAGATGCTGCCCATCCCGCTGAGTTACTCTAGCATTTTTCACATACGTTCTCGGAGAAAACCCTCGCGGTCACGGGGAGAAGGTACAAACCCCGTACAGACAGCACCCGTAGTCAGGATTGAACCTGGGTCTCCGGCGCTGCAAGCGCTGTAAGGCAGCAACTCGCAACTCTACCGCTGCACCACCGTGCCGATATTAACACACGCATCATACATTAAATCTCACGAGAGATTAAAAAGTACAATGAAAGCGCAAAACAAAACTGCCTGAGTATCTCAAGATAATAGGCAGCAACTCCAAAGAACATGGATGTATGACACCTTGGGTCACGACCTCTCTTCAGTGTGACTCTACGTCAAATATTAAACAATGGATTATTATTTCTAACAGCAAATAAGTGAGAATAAAATATCTGAGAAAAAAAAATCCTTACATATTTAAATTGCAAATTCCTTTACCCGTTTTAACATTGTATTTCCTAGACTTTTTTAAATTAAATATAAACTATATCAGTTATACTGAGAATTTATAATTAGCCTTAGAACAGAGACAATTAACAGATTTGTTTTACTCACTGAATTGTTTTTATTCGTTGACAATGAGAGCACAAGATGCGTTGTTCTATGTAAAACACTCTGGAGAGGCAAGACACAGCTGTAACGTGCAACATGATGCTGAAGTGTCTCGACCTGAAACGTCAATTATTCCTTTCCTCCAGAGATGTTGCCTGATCCACTAAGTTACTCCGGCATTTTGTGTCTATCTTCTACTTCTTGTCGAGTCCACACACAAGATTAGAAGTTGTTCAGCCCACAGACCCTACAGTGAGCAAGATAGTCCACTCGACGAAAAAGATGTAGTACGGTCATGGGCAGATTCATGGGTCATTTTCGGCCCCATTTCCGTAACCGGCTTCCGTCTCCGCACCAAAGATCCCGTAGGATACTAGTGCAGAGACGGAAGCTGGTTACGGAAAAATCCTCGTAAAAATAAAAGTTCTTTGGGAAAAATCTTCTCCTCATTTTCAGAATTATAATTTATTAACACAAACTGTTCCCCCGCAACGTTGATTACACTGCGAGTCGGGTCGGGTGGGGTCGGGTCGGGTGGGGTCGGGTCGGGTCGGGTCGGGTCGGGTCGTGTGGGGTTGGGTGGGGTCGGGTTACTGAAATGGATGAAATAAAGGCCCACGTTCCGCTCCGTTGCGTACTACACGTCAGCCCATTGCATTTAGAAGGAGTGGTCTATCTTGCTCCGTTATAGGATCTTTGGTTCAGCCAGAGCTGAACACACTTCTCGGCATCTGAACACAATGGTGTCTGTCTTGCACGTCTTGTGCTTCTTGTGCGTGGTGGTGGAGAGATGGGTGGAAACGCGGGCCGTGACGTGAACGCTCTTTCCTTGACCCCGTGTCTATCTTCAACATGATGTTGTGAATTGGTTTTACTTTAGTTTAGTTTAGTTTAAGTTTAGTTTAGTTTAGTTTAGTTTAGTTTAGTTTAGTTTAGTTTAGTTTAGTTTAGTTTAGAGATACAGGCCATTCAGCCCATCAAGTCCGCACAGACCAGCGACCCCTGTACGCTCACACTATCCTACATACACTAGGGACAAGTTACAGATATACCAAGCCAATTAAATTACAAACCTGCGTGTCTTTGGAGTGTGGGGGGAAACCGGAGCACCCGAAGAAAGCCCACGCAGGTCACGGGGAGAAGGTACAAACTCCGTACAGACAGCAGCCGTGGTCAGGATCGAACCTGGGTCTCTGGCGCTGTGAGGCAACACCTCCACCGCTGCACCACCGAACTGCCCCTTTGTCCCTTTGGGTGTAATCTTCATGAAGTTTGCAATGAGTCGGCGTTTTTCGATCAGGTCGGGGGGAGTTCCCCCTGCCACGGGTCCCATGTAATCCCGTGCTACCTGCTCCATGGTCGGATGGTTGGCAACTAAACCGTCTCCCCCACCTGGTTTGCCAGGTGAGGAGGGGGCTGTGGACCCCCAGCAGGACCAAAAACAAGACCTGTCAAAGGGCGGATGAGCTTCTAACGAGCCGACGGCCATCCACACTTCAGTAGAAGTTGCGATCACTGTCATACACGGTATTGTAAGGAACGATGATAAAGCACACACACAAAAACCCGATACTTCCAGCGGCGGAAGTCCGCAGGAACTGGAGGACGGAGATGTGTGGTGCGTCCGTCACCGTTCCCGTCGGAAACCAGCACCGCTGCGTCGCTAGTGATTTCAACGATGATGAATGAATGTGTTAACAATAAGAAGGGTGTGAGTGAGGAGTGTGAAGTTGTTTCTCAGTCACCTGTTAGATCCACTTCCTGCCCTAAAGTCAAGGAGGAACAGCATTATACCCAAAGATAGACACAAGATGCTGGTGTAACTCAACGGGACAGTCAGCATCTTGGCTTCAAGCCTAACACACCCAAGCAATTTATTAGGATACAATTTAAATAACAAAACATCCAATAGACAATAGACAATAGACAATAGGTGCAGGAGTAGGCCATTCGGCCCTTCGAGCCAGCACCGCCATTCAATGTGATCATGGCTGATCATCCCAAATCAGTACCCCGTTCCTGACTTCTCCCCATATCCCCTGACTCCACTATCTTTAAGAGCCCTATCCAGCTCGCTATTGAAAGCATCCAGAGAACCCGCCTCCACCGCCCTCTGAGGTAAAGAATTCCACAGACTCACCACTCTCTGTGAGAAAAAAGTGTTTCCTTGTCTCCGTTCTAAATGGCTTATTCCTTATTCTTAATTAATTTTTTATAATTCATAGAGTCATAGAGTGATACCATGTGGAAACAGGCCCTTCGGCCCAACTAGCCCACACTGGCCAACATACCCAGTTACACTGGTCCCACCTGCCTGCGTTTGGTCCATATCCCTCCAAACCTGTCCTATCCATGCACTTGTCTAGCCTCTTCTTAAATGTTGGGATAGTCCCAGTCTCAACTGCCTCCTCTGGCAGCTTGTTCCATACACCCACCACCCTTTGTGTGAAAAAGTTACCCCTCGGATTCCTATCAAATCTTTTCCCCTTCACCTTAAAACTATGTTCTCTGGTCCTTGATTCACCAAAGAGTCATAGAGACCATAGAGAGATACACCACGGACACAGGCCCTTCAGCCCAGTAACTCCATGCTGACCACTGTCCAGCTATTGATACAAATCCAACACTAATCTTACTGTCTGAAGTTCCCCAGCGATGCTGCCTGACCCGCTGAGTTACTCCAGCACTTTTTTTTGTAAACCAGTGTCTGCAGTTCCTTGTGTAGGAAGGAATTACAGATGCTGGTTTGCAGCAGAGATAGGCACAAAAAGCTGGAGTAATTCAGCGGGTCAGGCAGCATCTTCGGAGAAAAGGAATGGGTGACATTTTGGTTTGAGTACCTTCTTCAGAATAGACCCAAAACGTCACCTATCCATGTTCTCCAGGGATGCTGCCTGACCCATTGCGTTATTCCAGCCATTGATTCAAAGAGTGACACAGTGTGGAAACAGGCCCTTCGGCCCAACTAGCCCACACCAGCCAACATGTCCCAGCTACACTGATCCCTTTTTTTGTAAACCAACACCGTAAAAATTAGGTTAGAGATTTCACATCTTTGGGGAAAATAGAAATGATCAGTCCAACACAAGAACAGCATATTCGGCCCTCAATGGCTGTGCCGCAAGATGATGCCAAGACCAACTCTTATCTGCCTGCACGTGTTAGTTTTTTAACATCGCATTTTTCGCTTACGTTTCATTTCTGCAGTTTGCTTGCAAACTCCACGCAGACAGCACCCGAGGTCAGGATCGAACCCGGGACTCTGGCGCCGTGGCTACCAGCTGCACCTCGGAAGAACAGGTCAAATTTACCAGCAAGATGTAGCATCCTTGTGAACGCTACGGGGGAAAAAAAAGAAAAAAAATAAAATAGGCAAGAAGTTAAAATAAATACATTTCTGCAATATAATGGATGCCTTGTTCCTATTGCAAAGGCTAGTAAAAGCAATTCTAATGTTAATAACCAGCTATTTTGTCAGTTAAACCTCTTTGAGAATCTGAGCACTTCTTAGTCCGGAAGCCAGATGTTTACTCCAGTTTGCATTCTTTATTAGTTCTCAAGGTAGTTAAAACGGCAGAATTAATACTGCCGAATAATTTGCAATTGAATGTACTTTCAATCCGGGAAATATATCGCACAATTGAATGTAAGTGAGATCCACAAACGGCTGCTTTGTTCGGAAAAAGGAAGTGAAATAGTGCGGTAATTTATTACCAGCTACAAGCATTTCAGCCCCGATGTCCCGGTAACATAGTTCTTTTCAAATTAGCTTCCCTTAAAGCCACGGTTATAGAAAGAATATATCAGGCAGCGAACATTTATAGATAGTGGGCAAAGTCTTTTTTTTTTTTGCCTGAAAGTTGGATAATTTCACCAGAGAAAAAAAGAAATACTGTTGACCTGTTGTTCAATACTTTTAAAAAATGTTTTAATTTTCAGATGCCATCTGACTCACAAACAGCTATTATGCGTTTAATATATTCTGACTGCGATCGTTATAAGTTGTTTGCAGTTTTTGTTACTATTAAACAAAACTTTGTTTAATACTTTAGGAAATGTTTTAATTTTCAGATGCAGCCAACTCAAACGCACTTATTATGCATTTAATACATCTTGACTGTAATCTATCGAAGGTGCTTGCTTTTAGGTTCATCTTTTTTAAGTTGCTGTTACAATGCCCGTACACAAAAATGTTGTTCTGCTGTTTAATACTTTAAAAAAACCCATTTTAACTTTCAGAAGCTGCCCCGCTCAAAAGTACTTAATATATATATATATAATATAGCCGGACTCTATTAATTTTAAGTTGACAGCTTCTTGGTGTACTTTTTGACATTGTCATTACATTACCAGTGTACAAAACAGTTGTTCCTCTGTCTAATACTTTAAAAAAAACATTTAAACTTTCAGAAGCAATTTCCAACTCGGAAACACTTGAAGCGCATTTAATAGATCCTGATTGTAATCATTTTAAGGTGCTCGTTTTTTCGGTTGTACTTTTATAAGCATTGAACTTGTTGTTATTATATGGGCAGTAAACAATTTTTCTATGCGTCAGTGCTATTCAAAGCAGTTATTCTTTTATTAAGGTCACATGATAAATGTAGCTGTTTCTGTCAAAGGTCCCATTCTTCATTCTGTTTCGAAGATGGCAGATGGGTTTTGGTAATATATCAACCAGTGTTGTTGCCGTTGTTTTTGAGAAAAGGGCTCAATAAATCATACATATTCTTTGATTTTATTTCCCCCCTCCCTCTCTCCCTCCTTCTCTCTCTCTCTCTCCCTCCCTCACACTCTCTCTCTCTCTCTCTCTGCCGTTATTCTCTCTCCCCCCCCCTTCTTTTTCAATTGTGATTCGCGGAAAGCATGAGTTTAATGAATATGGGCCACAAAGAAGTGACTCCTTGCTTTCACGAGCTGAACGCTCCAGTGATCCCCCTCACATTTCTCCCCTCGGCTAGAGCATGAATATCGCTAACAATCGCCGGTAATGTATCGATTTTCACAATGTCCTCCATTATGCCCCCCAAAAAAAGAACACAAGAAACACATTTCTGTGTGGTCCCACCATCTGCACTTTCTCAGCAGTTTGAAAAGAAACAAAAAATTGCTCAGTGGTACAAAATTTGAAGAAAAATTACCAAAGAAGGATTGAGCATTAGGTATGCTTGGCTACTTCCCCCTTTTTTTTAACCAGCTTTCTCTGCATTTTCTTTCTTTCAGATGCACAGTGGGTCTAAAGAGGTGAATTGCTGGGCAAAAAAGAGTGGCCCTTGCCAGAGTGGGTATGAAATATGAAGGCGCGGCAATTGTCTAGATTCAGTGCATTGGAATAACGCTAGTTAAATTATGGATAGTTTTGAATAGTGTCACTATATGCAGATGGCTGCTCAGACAAGAATTGCAGGCTGCATAATTGTATCACTAATAAGCAGTAAGGCAATTAGTTGTATAAGTGTGCTATAATCGTTCGAACAGAAGAGATGGCAAAGAGACAAAAAGGAGGGACAAAGAATTTCTCTTTTCAATTCACCAACTGACAGGCATAATTAGATATATATAATTGAAAATTCCGCAGTAGGGGAGCAGACTTATACAAATGGATTTTCATTGCCTTCCTTATACGTTTCATTGTTCCTGGGTTTTTTTTTTGCATCTGAAATTTGTCATTCTGCGAGCGAGCATTTACTGTATGTGTTGGAGCCTGTCCGTCCAAGGGAATGATGTCAGAATAAAAAAACTAAGGGAAATCAGTGAGAAACAGAATATCCACAGAAAGTGGTCTGTTGACTTTTTTCGTGCCCCCCTCCCTCCCTCCTCCCTCTCTCTCTCTCTCTCTCGCTCTCTCTCTGAACTGCTTTTGAACCACAGCCAAACGTGATCATCCATATCAGCTTTCAGGACATAAACTGAAACGAAAAAAAAACTTTTAGGAGCCAAGATCTGGTATTGCGTGGAGAGGTTCTTGCTGGTACTTACTAGCGCATTACATCACCATCTTTCAGTAGGGACGGAGAATTCTCAGGAGCCGATTCTACTTATTGAGACCATAATGAAACTTGCATCAAAGATGCCAAAAGAGCTTATGAGTTGCAAAAACTACACACAAACAAAAGACTTTCAAGTGCATTAATCAACTGAAAACTATTATTTCGTAACTCCCCCCCTCGTTTTGCTGGAAGCAAACAACCAGCATCTATTATTAACTACAAACCTTTCCGAAAATTTAATGAGGATGTAACATCCTCAAAGTACTTGGGTTTTTTTTTTGGGGGGGGGGGAGAAAATTCACAGGATAGTTACTGCTTTTTATCTTTGATTTTTGCAACGCTTTTCTATTTAGTTATCTCCGTTACTTGAAAACTTTGGCCAATTTCCTTTTTTTCTTGCGTCGCTCAAATGCGAGTGGAAACGACTTAAAAGGCTGAGCCGTTGTTCTCTCCGCAGCTATTAACAAAAGTCAGTCTGTTTCCCCCCACTACTTTTCTACATTTTACCGTGATCCAACATTCATCGTTTGTTCCCAAACACCAGCGTTGCGAAGTCTTTACACTATTATTGCTTCATATAAATCAAAAAGTTGTCTTGCAACTTTATATAGAGCAAGGGATGAAATAACTATCGGTGCAGAATCACTCAGTTAGACATAAACCAATTAGTCTCAGCCAGACAAAGGTTTATTACATCAAAGAACTAGACTGCAAAGTTAATGTTTCTGAATGCACCCGATTTTGGTATCTGGCTTATTATTAATGCAAAATTCATCTCAATGTAACATCCTAACTAAAATTGCTATTAAATATTTAGGGCATCAATCGATCTTCCTGTTCAAATTAATTGGTATAATTCTTCTTCAAATGTATCTTAACTTTTGCTTCTGGTACCAAGGAGAGATATGGGTCGTGGATGATAGGCACAAAAAGTTGGAGTAACTCAGCGGGTCAGGCAGCATCACTGGAGCAAAGAAAAGATGGATTTATGAGAGAGTTAGATAGAGCTCTAGGGGCTAGTGGAGTCGAGGGATATGGGGAGAAGGCAGACACGGGTTATTGTTAGGGGACGATCAGCCATGATCCAAATGAATGGCGGTGCTGGCTCGAAGGGCCGAATGGCTTCCTCCTGCACCTAGTTTCTATGTTTCTATGAATAGGTGACCTTTCAGGTTGAGACCCTTCTTCAGAATGATTGTACTGATGGTGGTGGGGGTGGGGGGGGGGGGGGGGGGGGGGGGGGGGTGTGGGTGGGAGGAGTGGGAAGAAAGCAAGAAGAGATGATCACGTTTAGGTTTGTGTTAATAATTGCCACGTGCACTGAGGTACAGTCAAAAGACTTGCTATGCAGGCTATGCAATCAAATCAGATAACACTGTACATAGATACAATCAAGCCAAACTTGAGTACAATAGACAATAGACGCAGGAGGAGGCCATTCGGCCCTTCGAGCGAGCACCGCCATTCATTGTGATCATGGCTGATCGTCCCCTATCAATAACCCGTGCCTGCCTTCTCCCCATATCCCTTGACTCCACTACCCCCTAGAGCTCTATCTTAAATCCATCCAGTGACTTGGCCTCCACTGCCCTCTGTGGCAGGGAATTCCATAAATTCACAACTCTCTGGGTGAAAAAGTTTTTTCTCTCCTCAGTCTTAAATGACCTCCCCTTTATTCGAAGACTGTGGCCCCTGGTTCTGGACTCGCCCCACATTGGGAACATTTTTGTCCAGTCCTTTTATAATTTTATATGTTTCTATAAGATCCCCCCTCATCCCTCTAAACTCCAGTGAATACAAGCCTATTCTTTTCAAACTTTCCTCATAAGACAGTCCCGCCATCCCGCCATATGGGAATATTCTCCCCATATCCCCTGACTCTACTATCTTGAAGCGCCCTATCTAACTCTCTCTTGAAACTATCGAGAGAACCAGCCTCCACCACCCTCAGAGGCAGAGAATTCCACAGCCACACAACTCTCTGTGTGAAAAAGTGTTTCCTCATCTCCGTTCTAAATGGCCTACCCCTTATTCTTAAACTGTGGCCTATGGTTCTGGACTAGGTAGAGCAAAGGGGAAGATGCAGAGGGCAGAATATAGTTCTCAGCATTGTAGCGCATCAGTTCCAGAGACAATGCCCAATGTCCGCAATGGGGTAGAGGTGAATGGGACAGTGCCCTAGCTTATGGTAGGTCCGTTCAGAAGCCTGATAACAGAGGGGAAGAAGCTGTTCCTGAGTCTGGTGGTGCGCGCTTTCAAGCTTCTGTACCTCCTGCTTGACGTGAGAATGGAGAAGCAGGAATGACTAGTGTGGGAAAGGTCTTGTATTACGTCAGCTGATTTCCCAATGCAGAGTGAAGTGTAGATGGAGCCAATGGTGGGAGGTTCTGGTCTGTGTGATGGACTGGGCCACATCTAGGACTGTCTGCAATTTCATTGGGAAGGCAAATGGATGCAATGGATCACGTGCGGCTGGTGAGATTGGCTTGTCTTGGCATCATGTTTGACACGGACATTGTGGGTCTAAGCCAGGGCCTGTTTCAGTGCTGCACTTCTCTCTGTTCTACGTGTAGGAAGGAACTGCTGGTTTAGATGACACAAAATGTTGGACAGCAGCATCTCTGGAATAGTCCTCTCACTTCTCTCCTCGCAGTTCAATGTTCTTTTAGTTTAGAGATGCAGCTGTCCAACAGGCCTTTCAGTCCACATGGTTCACCTATTACCAGCACGCTTTGTCCTGCCCCTTCCCTCTAGTAAGGCTTCCCCCCCCCCCCCCCACCCCACCCCCCCCGACAATCAGTCTGAAGAAGGGTCCCGACCCAAAATGACATCCATCATGCTCTCCAGAGATGCTGCCTGACCCTTTGAGTTACTCCAGCACTTTGTGTATTTCTTATCCAAAGTCCATTTCTTTTTGGCAATGCCACAATTAAGTATGTGGGAAGGAACTGCAGATGCTGGTTTAAACCGAAGATCGACACAAAAAGCTGGAGTAACTCAGCGGGGTGAGGCAGCATCTCTGGAGAGAGGAAATGGGCGACGTTTCGGGTCGGGACCCTTCTTCAGACTGGGGAGGGGGCGGGACAAAGATAGAATGTAGTCGGAGAGAACCGGGAAGGGGAAGGGGAAGGAGAGAGAGGGAAAGCAAGGGCTATCTGAAGTTAGAGAAGTCAATGTTCATACCGCTGGGGTGCAAACTATCCAAGCGAAATATGAGGTGCTGTTACTCCAATTTGTGCTGGGCCCCACTGCAGATGCTGGTTTAAACCGAAGATTGACACAAAAAGCTGGAGTAACTCAGCGGGACAGGCAGCATCTCCGGAGAGAAGGAATAGGTGACATTTTGGGTCGAGACCCTCCTTCAGACGAGTCCAGAGATACTGCCAGTCCTGCTGAGTTACTCCAGCTGTTTGTGTCTATCTTTGCCATAAGTAAATGTGCTCAGTTTGAGTTAGAATATAAAATAGTCAAGGATGAGTTCAGGACAGGAATGGGTGGTGGTGGTTGTGTACAGGTGTGGTGGTGGCAACAAAAGATAACAGCATACTTAAGCAAATTCCTGGGACTATAGCAGTTCCTTGGAACCATCATCTCCAAGGACCTTAAATGGGGGGCCACCATCGACTCCACAGTCAAAAGGCCCAACTGAGGATGTACTTCCTGCGGCAGCTGAGGAAGCACAATCTGCCACAGGCAATGATGGTCCCATTCTATACGGCCATCGTAGAGTCTGTCCTCACCTTCACCATCATGGTCTGGTTTGGCTCAGCCTCCAAGCACGACACCTGGAGGCTGCAGCGAATCGTCCGATCAGCAGAGAAGGTTATTGGCTGCAACCTTCCCTCCATTGATGAACTGTACACTGCAAGGGCCAGGAAGCGAGCGGGCAAGATCATCTCTGACCCCTCTCACCCTGGCCACAGACTCTTTAAATTACTTCCCTCTGGAAGGCGACTCCGGACTGTCAAAGCTGCCACAGCCAGACATAAAAACAGCTTTCTTCCCCCACGAGTAGTTGCTCTACTCAATAACCAAAAATCTGTTGCCTCCTTTTGCTCTGGTATTTTATTTAATTCACATGTTTATTCGATAATGTTTTATTATTAATGTTTACTGTTTTATGTGTCATTCCTAACTTTCACTGTATGTCATGTTGTCACTTGTGGGCGGAGCACCAAGGCAAATTCCTTGTATGTGAATACTTGGCCAATAAACTTATTCATTCATTCATTGGTTTTTGTTCCAAACTAGGAAATTGATGATAAGGAACTGCATCCCGACCGGTCACGAGTTAAAGAAGGGTCCCAACCCCAAATGTCGCCCATCCATGTTCTCCAGAGATAATGCCTGAGTCGCTGAGTTGCTCCAGCACTTTGTGTCCCTTTTGCAAAATTACTAACATTTTTATTGTGAGAATCGACTAAAAGGAGGCAAAACCTTGACATAGAAACATAGAAAATAGGTGCAGGAGGAGGCCATTCGGCCCTCCGAGCCAGCACCGTCATTCATTGTGATCATTGCTGATCGTCCCCTATCAATAACCCGTGCCTGCCTTCTCCCCATATCCCTTGATTCCACAAGCCCCTAGAGCTCTATCGAACTCTCTCTTAAATCCATCCAGTGATTTGGCCTCCACTGCCCTCTGTGGGCTCTGAAAACTTTTTTTCTCACCTCATTCTTAAATGGCCTCCCCTTTATTCTAAGACTGTGGCCCCTGGTTCTGGACTCGCCCAACATTGGGAGCATTTTTCCTGCATCTAGCTTGTCCAGTTTTTTATAATTTTATATGTTTCTATAAGAACCACCCCCTCATCCTTCTAAACTCCAGTGAATACAACCCTAGTCTTTTCAATCTTTCCTCATATGGCAGTCCCGCCATCCCAGGGAACAATCTCGTGAACCTACGCTGCACCGCCTCAATCGCAAAGTCTTTAGGAATTGAAAGACATTTGCTTTTCAAGAAACTCTTGTGCTTCTTACCAGGTGGTTGAGAGTTCAACTCTGACAAAGTTGGAAGGACTGGCTATTTTGATATATATTTGGAATAAAATAAGGCGCGGCACGGTGGCGTAGCGGTAGAGTCGACGCCTAACAGCGCCAGAGACCCGTGTGCGGTATCTAAGTGGAATATAATCTTTACTTGGGTAAGGTGCGAGTTGAGGGGAGAGTGGAGATTGGGGGCTGTGGCTGTCTAGGGTCCAACTTTGGGTGCTGTCTGTACGGAGTTTGCACGTTCTCCCTGTGGCCATGTGGGTTTTCTCCGGGTGCTCCAGTTTCTCTCCACACTCCAAAGACGTACAGGTTTGTAGGTTATCTGGCTTAGGTTTGTATACTTGGTATCAGTGTAAATTGTCCCTAGTGTGCGTGTAGAATAATGTTAAGGGGCTGTCCCACTGTACGAGCTGATTGAAGAGTTCTCCCGAGTTTCCCCTGATTCGAACTGGGAGATTTACGGTAATGGCCGCTCGTAGGTACTCGGGGCTCTCGTGGACATTTTTCAACATGTTGAAAAATCTTCACGAGTCTTCACGAGCTTACCGCGTTTCCGGAGTACCTGCGGTTAGCGTTACGAGCCGCTAAGAGACGTCCCCGAGCTCCGACGTACCCGCTACGTACATTCTAGGTGCTTACCATGAGTTTGATTTTTTTTTAAATTCGGGAGAGCTCTTGAATTACTTGGTACAGCGGGGATCGCTGGTCGGCGCGGACTCGGTGGGCTGAAGGGCCTGTTTCCGCGCTGTATCTCTAAAACTAAAACTAAACTAAAAACGAATTAACCTAAACTATTTTCCACACAAAAAGTTGGAATGTTTTTGTCCTCAGTCCATTTTCATTACTTCCAGATTTCGAGACATTAAAGTAATTCTCCGAACCATCTCCTTGTATTGATGCCAAATATAAATGATTATGTTGTAAATCTATGTTAAATAATCCTATCGTAATAGAACGGGACAATAGCATCTTATAAATCACAATTTATGGATACCAGGCAAATACTGGTGGTGATCATTTGGAATGATTGTGATAATGGTGGTAATGATTTGAGAATTAAGGGACAGTTTAGGGGTAACATGAGGGGGAACTTCTTTACTCAGAGAGTGGTAGCTGTGTGGAATGAGCTTCCAGTGGAAGTGATGGAGGCAGGTTCGATTTTATCATTTAAAAATAAACTGGATAGGTATATGGACGGGAAAAGGAATGGAGGGTTATGGTCTGAGTGCAGGTAGATGGGACTAGGGGAGAATAAGTGTTCGGCACGGACTAGAAGGGCCGAGATGGCCTGTTTCCGTGCTGTAATTGTTATATGGTCATATGAATGGGTGGCAAATGGTCGAGTTTCAAAGACTGATGGAAGCGTTTCCGAGAAAAGTTCATGGGATGCACAGCGAAGGCACTACAGTAGTCAGCAAGATGTGGATTTGCAAAGTGGATCTCGAAAAAGATGCAAGGGTCCTTGTCACAGTTCATCCCGATCAGCTTTGTCACACAGGACTCCCTGACCCATTCACTTTAGTTTCTCAGCTCAGTTTTATTCTCAGTTCAGTTTAGTTTATTGTCACGTGTACCGAGGTACAGTGTTGCGTGCTATCCAGTCAGCGGACAGACAATGCGCGATTATAGTCGAGCCATTCGCAGCGTACAGATACTGTAGGTGATAAGGGAATAATGTTTAGTGCAAGGTAAAGCCAGCAAAGGTTCGAGGATAGTCCGAGGGGCACCGATGAGGTAGATAGTAGTTCAGGACCCCTCTCTGGTTGTGGTAGGATGGTTAGTTTGCCTGATAACAGCTGGGAAGAAATTGTCCCTGAACCTGGAGGTCTGATGTAAGTGGGTATGCTGAAAGTGTGAAGAAGGGTCTCGAACCGAAACGTCACCTATACCTTATCTCCAGAGATGCTACCTGACCCGCTGAGTTACTCCAGCATTTTGTTTCTATATTCTGTGTAAACCAGCATCTGCATTTCCTTCTTACACTCTCTGAGTTATGGGCTGTTAGTTTAGTTCAGAGATACAGTGAAAACAGGCCCTTCGGCCCACCGAGTCCATGCTGGCCAGCGATAATTCCGCACGCTAACACTATCCCACACACATTGTGGACAATTTTATAATTTTTTACCGAAACTAATTAACCTGCCAACCTGTGCATCTTTGGAGTGTGGGAGGAAACCGGGGCTGCTGGAGAAAACCCACGCAGGTCATGGGGAGAACGTACGACCTCCGTACAGACAGCACCCGTAGTCAGGATGGAACCTGGGTTTCTGGCGCTGTGAGGCAGCAACTCTACCGCTGCGCCACCGTGCCGCCTGGCTGTGCTCAGGGGCATATTCGGAGACGGACATCAAGTGGTGCTGGAAGGTCATCAACTCGGTGAAAGACGCTCTTTGCTCGGCCTGAAACCCGCTGGTCTCCCAGCGGAGCGAGATGTCCATCGGGCAATGTTGCCGACTGGCCCACTGCAGACTGCAGGAGTACGTGCTGAGGGATGCACTGAAGCTCGGTGCAGCCAACGCCAAGGCTCGGTGGGGGAGGACCACAGTCTAGGGACCTTCCACTGCCCCACATTGAGGAGCAAGTCTAATCCCATTACTAATTCTATAACTAATTCTATTGACTAGAAATATTAACTATTAACTATTCAGATGCTGTAATCTTTAATGGCAGCCAATACACTTGGACAATTTCAATATTATTCTTGTTAATGCTCATGTTATAAATTGTGAACATTAAGGCCTGCTTATACATGAATAACCAATTTTACTGTGAATTGGCAGTTTCCTCTCTGGTTGTTCATAAGTGATAGGAGCAGGCTCAGGCCATTCAGTCCATCAAGTCTACTCCATCATTCAATCATGGCCGATATATCCCTCCCTCCTAACCCCATTGTCCTGCCTTCTCTCCAAAACTAACCTCTGACACCTGTGCTAATCAAGAATCTATCTATTTCTGCCTTAAAAATATCCACTGACTTGGCCTCCAAAGAATTCCACAGATTCACCACCCGTTGACTAAAGAAATTCCTCCTCATCTCCTTCCTAAAGGTACGTCCTTTAATTATGAGGCTGTGACCTCTGGTCCTAGACTCTTCCCACTAGTGGAAACATCCTCCCCACATCCACTCTATCCAAGCCTTCCACGATTCAGTAAGTTTCAATGAGGTCCCCCCCTCATCCTTCTAAACTCGAGTACAGGCCCAGTGCCGACAAACGCTCATCGTATGTTAACCGATTCTTTCCTGGGATGGTTCTCGTATCATTCCTAGGATCATTCACGTCTTGCAGTTTATTTAAACAGTTCTCCACTCATACTGGTTCTCCCCTATCCACGCTACTAGATGTAACTAGTAGCGTGGATAGGGGAGAACCAGTGGATGTGGTGTATCTGGACTTCCAGAAGGCTTTCGACAAGGTCCCACATAAGAGATTAGTATACAAACTTAAAGCACATGGCATTGGGGGTTCAGTATTGATGTGGATAGAGAACTGGCTGGAAAACAGGAAGCAAAGAGTAGGAGTAAACGGGTCCTTTTCACAATGGCAGGCAGTGACTAGTGGGGTACCGCAAGGCTCAGTACTGGGACCCCAGCTATTTACAATATATATTAATGATCTGGATGAGGGAATTGAAGGCAATATCTCCAAGTTTGCGGATGACACTAAACTGGGGGGCAGTGTTAGGTGTGAGGAGGATGCTAGGAGACTGCAAGGTGACTTGGATAGGCTGGGTGAGTGGGCAAATGTTTGGCAGATGCAGTTTAATGTGGATAAATGTGAGGTTATCCATTTTGGTGGCAAAAACGGGAAAGCAGATTATTATCTAAACGGTGGCCGATTGGGAAAGGGGGAGATGCAGCGAGACCTGGGTGTCATGGTACACCAGTCATTGAAGGTAGGCATGCAGGTGCAGCAGGCAGTAAAGAAAGCGAATGGCATGTTGGCTTTCATAGCAAGAGGATTTGAGTATAGGAGCAGGGAGGTTCTACTGCAGTTGTATAGGGTCTTGGTGAGACCACACCTGGAGTATTGCGTGCAGTTTTGGTCTCCAAATCTGAGGAAGGACATTATTGCCATAGAGGGAGTGCAGAGAAGGTTCACCAGACTGATTCCTGGGATGTCAGGACTGTCTTATGAAGAAAGACTGGATAGACTTGGTTTATACTCTCTAGAATTTAGGAGATTGAGAGGGGATCTTATAGAAACTTACCAAATTCTTAAGGGGTTGGACAGGCTAGATGCAGGAAGATTGTTCCCGATGTTGGGGAAGTCCAGGACAAGGGGTCACAGCTTAAGGATAAGGGGGAAATCCTTTAAAACCGAGATGAGGAGAACTTTTTTCACACAGAGAGTGGTGAATCTCTGGAACTCTCTGCCACATAGGGTAGTTGAGGCCAGTTCATTGGCTATATTTAAGAGGGAGTTAGATGTGGCCCTTGTGGCCAAGGAGATCAGAGGGTATGGAGAGAAGGCAGGTACGGGATACTAAGTTGGATGATCAGCCATGATCATATTAAATGGCGGTGCAGGCTCGAAGGGCCGAATGGCCTACTCCTGCACCTAATTTCTATGTTTCTATGTTTCTATACTGGAAATGTCCTCGGTCAAGACTGCAGTTTAGCCTTCCAATTGGTTTTGACTGTTCTTTTTCGTCCTTTTGGCCAATTCAGAGATTTACGGAGGGTGTAATCGACGTTATAAATCTCACTCAGACGCGGGTCAGACAGATGACAAGTAAAATATTGCTCGCTCTGTTTCCAAGCAAAATTTATAGCAACTATTTTACCCTTGAAAGATTTTACTGATACTTAAAAATAGCCAAAAATTAACTTAGAATTACGCCTTTGAGGTCTTTAGGTTGAGTTTATTTAGTTTTGTGATACAGCGCGGAAACAGGATATTCGGCCCACCGAGCCCGCGCCGACCAGCGATCCCCGCACATTAACACTACCCTACACACACTAGGGATATTTTACATTTGCAGCAAACCAATTAATTTACAAACCTGTCGCTTTCATTTCATGTTTCATTTTGTGTTTTTGTGTTTTTATCACCGATGGCGGATCAGTTTACCTCCTGGGATGAATTAAGTTCTACCTTTCCGTATCGTATCGTCTTTGGAGTGTGGGAGGAAACTGAAGATCTGAGAGAGCTAGATAGGGCTCTTAAAGATAGCGAAGTCAGGGAATATGGGGAGAAGGCAGGAACGGGGTACTGATTGGGGATAGAAACATAGAAACATAGAAAATAGGTGCAAGAGGAGGCCATTCGGCCCTTCGAGCCTGCACCGCCATTCATTGTGATCATGGCTGATCAATAACCCGTGCCTGCCTTCTCCCCATATCCCTTGATTCCACTAGCCCCTAGAGATGATCAGCCATGATCACATTGAATGGCGGTGCTGGCTCGAATGGCCTACTCCTGCACCTATTGTCTATTGTCAATAAAACCAACGCAGGCCACGGGGAGAACGTACAAACTCCATACACACAAGACCCGTAGTCAGGATTTAACCCGGGTCTCTGGCGCCGTGAGGCATCAACTCTACCGCTGCGCCATCGTGCCGTTCTTGAATAGTTTGCGAATATTTAGTTTTAAAATGTTTTTATTGTCCTTTCCGTTGTAAATCAGATCGAGGAGCTTGTGGCTTCAAGAAGACTTCGAGCAGGGTCAGATGATGGAGAATTCTGACTGTGATATCCATGGTGTTGTGTGGATGATGACGATACGTTATTGTACCGAGGTACAGTGAAATCCAAAGTACGCAAAAGCCTCGCCAACAAAAATTACATAAAGTTCTCTTTAAATAATGTTGGCCCCTTCTTAGTCCCCCTTTGTTTGTGATGGACCCCCTTAAGGGCCTGTCCCACTTAGGCGATTTTTTCGGCGACTGTCACAGTCGTAGCAGGACGTCAAAAAAGTGTCGTCTGGGACGTCCGACAAGCTACCACATAGTCGATGTCAAGCTACACCAAGCTACCGACAACCGGCGACCCTTTAGGACGTCTGCCTACGACCACACCTACGACAACCTGCAACCACACAGGCGACAACTTACGACAACCAAAGTCAACCGACGTCCACAGTCTCCGGTAGACAAAAATGGTGGAGAAACTCAGCTGGGCGAGGCAGCATCGATGGAGCGAAGGAATAGGTGGCGTTTCGGGTCGAGACCCTACCTCAGACTGTCACCGCATCTCCGTGGATGCTGCCTCACCCGCTGAGTTTCTCCGGCATTTTTGTCTACCTTCGATCTTTCCAGCATCTGCAGTTCCTTCTTAAACAATTCAGTGGCCGGGTTGGCGTAGGTAGTCGCCGATGGAATTCACCGAATGTCAGCGCCTGGCGACAACCTGCGTCGTCCTGGCGACAACCGCCGACAGCACCTACGTCAGGGGAAGACAAACTATGTCAAGCCACCGTCGCCGACAAGTTTTGAACATTTCAAAATCCAGCGTTATGGCTCTTTAGGCGACTGAGGAGACTACTCACACCCACATACTTTCCAAGCAGCCCCCCCCCCCCCCCCCACTTTGGGTACCCCTTTCCCTAAGACTATGTTTATCGCCACAATTTCAATTATGTACAATACGATACGATACGATATGGTACGGTACGATAGAACTTTATTTATCCCAGGAGGGAAATTAATCTGCCAAGAGTCACGAACACATAAAAAAACTATGTCCCATAGTATTCAAGAAGGAACTGCAGATGCTGGAAGATCGAAGGTACACAAAATTGCTGGAGAAACTCAGCGGGTGCAGCAGCATCTATGGAGCGAAGAAAATAGGCAACGTTTCGGGCCGAAACCCTTCTTCAGACTGATGGGGGGTGGGAGGGGAGAACGAAGGAAAAAGGGGAGGAGGAGGAGCCCGAGGGCGGGGGGATGGGAGGAGACAGCTCGAGGGTTAAGGAAGGGGAGGAGACAGCAAGGGCTAGCAAAATTGGGAGAATTCAACATTCATGCCATCAGGATGCAAGCTGCTCAGGCGGAATATGAGGTGCTGTTCCTCCAACTTACGGTGTTGCTCGCTCTGGCAATGGAGGAGACCCAGGACAGAGAGGTCGGATTGGGAATGGGAGGGGGAGTTGAAGTGCTGAGCCACCGGGAGTTCAGGTAGGTTATTGCGGACTGAGCGGAGGTGTTTGGCGAAACGATCGCCCAACCGCCGCTTAGTCTCTCCCCGATGTAAATCAGCTGACACCTAGAGCAGCGGATGCAGTAGATGAGGTTGAAGGAGATACAGGTGAACCTTTGTCGCACCTGGAACGACTGCTTGGGACCTTAAATGGAGTCGAGGGGGGAGGTGAAGGGACAGGTGTTGCATTTCTTGCGGTTGCAACGGAAAGTGTCCCATAGTCTGTTGATAGTGTTTTGTGGTTATTTGGTGATTTATAAACTAGCAATCAACCCACTTTCTAAAAAAGGTTTATTGTTATCTGTGTATCCTGTACTCCCTTAAACAAAGAATTCAAAATATAATTCGAGAAATAAACATAGAAACATAGAAACATAGAAAATAGGTGCAGGAGTAGGCCATTCGGCCCTTCGAGCCTGCACCGCCATTCAATATGATCATGGCTGATCATCCAACTCAGTATCCTGTACCTGCCTTCTCTCCATACCCCCTGATCCCCTTAGCCACAAGGGCCACATCTAACTCCCTCTTAAATATAGCCAATGAACTGGCCTCAACTACCCTCTGTGGCAGAGAGTTCCAAAGATTCACCACTCTCTGTGTGAAAAAAGTTCTTCTCATCTCGGTTTTAAAGGATTTCCCCCTTATCCTTAAGCTGTGACCCCTCGTCCTGGACTTCCCTAACATCGGGAACAATCTTCCTGCATCTAGCCTGTCCAACCCCTTAAGAAATTTGTAAGTTTCTATAAGATCCCCTCTCAATCTCCTAAATTCTAGAGAGTATAAACCAAGTCTATCCAGTCTTTCTTCATAAGACAGTCCTGACATCCCAGGAATCAGTCTGGTGAACCGTCTCTGCACTCCCTCTATGGCAATAATGTCCTTCTTCAGATTTCGAGACCAAATCTGAGGAAGGACAATACAATACATGATCCTTACAAAACTCCATCCAACATTCTCGGAGGCTACACACACACTCAATACTGTTTACACAAATTACAAAAATTTATCCCCCCACCCTTGCCACTCATGTGGCCCACTAGCGTGGACTCCCGTCCCTTATTTTTGAGGGATGTCTCCACCACACCCTGCCCCCCATGTCCAGCAGCGGAAGGAACGTAGACCGTGGTCCTCCCCCGTTAAACAGCCATGTTGGTGGACAGTGGTGTGAGTGAAGGCAGCTTGGCACCAACACAAGGTCAAGTACCCAAGTCATGAACACACACTGTATGGACACACAGAGGTGCAGGAAAGTTAAAAAAACGAAAATTCAGATACTAGATAATAATATAAACAAAATAAATAAAAACAAAATACACCAGAAATGTTACGTGGGGCAGAAGGCAGGGTGGCGCAGCGGTAGAGTTGCTGCCTTACAGCGCCAAAGGCCCGGGTTCCATCCCTGTATGTTCTCCCCGTGACCTGCGTGGGTTTTCTCCAGGTGCTCCGGTTTCCTCCCAGACACCAAGGACGTACAGGTTTGTAGGTTAATTGGCTTTGGTAAAATTGTAAATTGTCCCTAGTGTGTGCGGGGTAGTGTTAGTTCATAAGTTCATAAGTGATAGGAGCAGAGTTAGGCCATTCGGCCCATCTAGGGTGGTGGGTGTATGGAACAAGCTGCCAGAAGAGGTAGTTGAGGCTGGGACTATCCCAACATTTAAGAATCAGTTGGACAGGTACATAGAAACATAGAAACATAGAAATTAGGTGCAGGAGTAGGCCATTCGGCCCTTCGAGCCTGCACCGCCATTCAATATGATCATGGCTGATCATCCAACTCAGTATCCTGTACCTGCCTTCTCTCCATACCCTCTGATCCCCTTAGCCACAAGGGCCACATCAAACTCCCTCTTAAATATAGCCAATGAACTGGCCTCGACTACCCTCTGTGGCAGAGAGTTCCAGAGATTCACCACTCTCTGTGTGAAAAAAGTTCTTCTCATCTCGGTTTTAAAGGATTTCCCCCTTATCCTTAAGCTGTGACCCCTTGTCCTGGACTTCCGATTCAGATTCAGATTCAGATTCAATTTTAATTGTCATTGTCAGTGTACAGTACAGAGACAACAAAATGCATTTAGCATCTCCCTGGAAGAGCGACATAGCAAACGATTTGAATAAATAATAATAAGTGTCCGGGGGGGGGGTGGTGATTGGCAGTCACCGAGGTACGTTGTTGAGTAGAGTGACAGCCGCCGGAAAGAAGCTGTTCCTCGACCTGCTGGTTCGGCAACGGAGAGACCTGTAGCGCCTCCCGGATGGTAGGAGGGTAAACAGTCCATGGTTGGGGTGAGAGCAGTCCTTGGCAATGCTGAGCGCCCTCCGCAGACAGCGCTTGCTTTGGACAGACTCAATGGAGGGGAGCGAGGAACCGGTGATGCGTTGGGCAATTTTCACCACCCTCTGCAATGCCTAGGGGATTGTCGCTATTTTTCCCATTCTAGGGAGACACAGGGCGTCGCGGTGTGCCCGCGCCGCCGCCATTTTGTAATCTACAACTTCCCCAACATCGGGAGCAATCTTCCTGCATCTAGCCTGTCCAACCCCTTAAGATTGGATTGGACAGGTTTGGGGGGTGACATGGACCAAACGCGGGCAGGTGGGACTGGTGTAGCCGGGACATGTTGGCCGGTGCGGGCAAGTTGGGCTGAAGGGCCTGTTTCCACACTGTATCACTCTAAGCTCTCCGGCATCATAGCGTGGATGCACAAACACAATGGGACTTTGGAGTGAGTGTAACTGCGCTGTAAACATAAGCAATAATTCATCGCCCTACAGCAGGAACCTAATTGAAGTCATTTCGAGAAGGCAGATAGTGACATATGTAAAAAATTATTTGCAGTTTACCGATTTAAAAAAAAAAAACATCAACCATTAGTCTTAAAAAATAGCAGAATTCTGCTGCAGGCCCAGACTGTAACTCGTTTAGATTTATGACTAATTCGTGCATTTGCAGGATGGTGTTTTTTTTTTAAAAAAGGAAATATTTTGAACAAATATTTCTGGTAGATTGTTTAAATTCACATCGGCAAAGCAATGTAATATATTCAAGCGTGCCCCAAATTCGTAAGCTACTTGGACAAAACACTCTTCAAGTTATTCCCGCTGAAGTTTAAAATCTAAATGCAAATGCGGGACTAATAAGTGCATTCGAATGACTCCAGTCTGCTCTGCAAATTAACTCTCAGCATACTCCATGAGGCATGACAAGCCATACAGAGTCTAAACGATTAATTGTATCAATGGCTACGTTGGGACTTTCCTCCACATTTTATTTAAAATCTCTGCGTTACTTTCTGGAGGTTGCAACGCGCCGGAAGGATTTGAAACTCCAGATGAGTGATCACCGGAAAGGCAACAGTGCTGGCAAATGCCTAACCAGCCACTGTACAATTGGCGCCACACTGTAAAATACAGCACAAATTGGGACATACCTGGCAGATTAATGAGATCAAAGTGTTCAAATGCGGCTCTCTGGCAAAATACCAACAGGGGCTGAAAATCCTGAATAATAATGAAATCAAGGTTAATTGCACCGAAGAGTTACTTTAATTAACGGAGACCTGGAATTTTTATTTGGATGAAATTAAAAAAAAAAAAAAAAATTATTTCCATGATTTTCAGTTAACAATGCAACTAAATGGTTAGTAAACTTAAAATTATTGGGATCGAATTAAAAAGTCGAGTGCCCCGATCCGAATTGTCTACAAAACGCCCATAACTACAAGCGCGGCACAGTGGCGCAGCGGTAGAGTTTCTGCTTTACAGTGCTTGCAGCGCCAGAGACCCGGGATCGATCCTGACCACGGGTGCTGTCTGTACGGAGTTTGCACGTTCTCACCGTGACCTGCGTGGGTTTTCTCCAAGAACTTCGGTTTCCTCCCACACTCCAATAAAGTACAGGTTTGTAGATTAATTGGCTTGATATAAATGTGAAAACTTTCCTTAGTGTGTGTAGGATAGTGTTAGTGTGCGGGGATCGCTGGTCGGCACGGACCCGGTGGGCCGAAGGGCCTGTTTCCGCGCTGTATCTCTAAACTAAACTAACGGTCACTTTACATGAAAATTACTTCCTTCAATGCCGCACTTTAATGATGCAAATAAGATGCCTTACCCGTCCGAATATGAAGCCTGATGACAGGTCCTGACCTGAAATGTCACCTATCCATGTTCGTCAGAGATGCTGCCTGACCTTCTGAGTTACTCAAGCACTTTTTTTGTAAACCAGCATCTGCAGTTCCCTGCGTCTATTTTGTTTATGTGTTTTGCCTCCACTCAGAAAAGTTTTATTAGAACTGATTACTATTCCCGAGCAATTTTTGGTATTAATTAAAGTTTCAAACCTTGAGGTGAGTGGAAGAAATGGCGGTGATGTCGCTAGATGCTCATCTATTCATAAAATGAACTTAGTTTAGTTTAGTTTAGTTTAGAGATACAGCGTGGAAATGGGCCTGTTTGCCCACCGTGTCTGCACTGATCAGCGGTAGTTTACATTAATACCAAGCCAATTAACCTGTACGTCTTTGGAGTGTGGGAGGAAACCGAAGATCTCGGAGAAAACCCACGTAGGTCACAGGGAGAACGTGCAAACTCCATACAGACAGCACCCGTAGTTGGGATCGAACCCGGGTCTCTGGCCCTGTAATAGCCCTGTCCCACGGTACGAGTTCATTCCAAGAGCTCTCCCGAGTTTGAAAAAAATCAAACTTGTGGTAAGCACAGAGAATGAACGTAGCGGGTACGCCGGAGCTCGGGGACGTCTCTTAACGCTAACGGCAGGTACCCGGGAAGACTCGCTAACGGCAGGTAAGCACGGGAAGACTCGTGAAGATTTTTCAGCATGTTGAAAAATGTCCACGAGAGCCCTGAGTACCGACGAGTGGCCATTACCGTAAATCTCTTGAGTTCGAATCGGGGCAAACTCGGGAGAAGTCTTGGAATGAACTCGTACCGTGGGACAGGGGTTTAAGGCAGCAACTCTACCGCTGCCCCACCCTACCTGTTGGCCTACTTGTAACATTTCTGGTAGATTTCGTTTTAATTTCAATTATCTAGTGTCTGATGTTTCTTTTAATTGTTTTTGCATATTACACGCTCTTAAGAATGCTCGCCACCATTGTCTACCCAAATATAAATGATTCAGGATTGGGGAGAGGATTAATGAATGAGTCGGACTTGAGAGATGCAAACGTTTCAGAAGTTCTTAAAGTAATGACATTGAACAATGAACGTTCTGGGATGAGTGGGTTAACACATGATGAGCATTTGATGACACTGGATCTTTAGACCATTCGGACCATTCGGCCCATCGAGTCCATTCCGCCATTCAATCATGGCCGATTTCTGCCTTTTCTAATCCCATTTTCCTGCCTTCTCCCCATAACTCTTGACACCCGTGCTAATCAAGAATTTGTCTACCTCTGGTCTACCTAAAAATACCCATTGACTTGGCCTCCACAACCCCCTGTGGCAATGACTTCCTTTGTACTTAATCTAAGATTGTGCTTATGTATGGTAAGACTCTACTGAACTGGATGCAAAGAAAGAATTTTACCTCGTTACGTGGGTTAATATATGGCCATTGAACTCAATGATCAAGAATTTATCAATCTCCGCTTTAATCCAAGTTCTTTGGATTCTCTCTCTTTCCCAGTTATTCTACCTTCACTGGAATGTTTTGTCATCCGTTCATCATTGACTGAAGTTGGTATTAATCAGTGGTACTAATCTTAAACCAGCATCGGAGGATCCTACTGACACATCTTGAATCCTGGTTTGTTTGTGCCTGTGTTTGCTTAGCTTGCGTACACAAGGTATGCAAATAGTCGCCCATAAAGGGCGCTTACAAAAATTCCCCACACCCCCACGCACTAGGTCCCCCTTTTGTTCTCCCCCCCCCCCCCCCCCCCACATGGCGGTTCCCCCATGCTGTGTTCTCCCTTGTTCCTTCCCCCGGCAATGGCGTCCTCACTTCCACGTGGTCCGCCCTCATCCATCGGGCGGCGCCGTCATCGACTGCTGCGCCGACCTCTCAACTATCACCACCGAGTCCTCTACGGACGCCTCCGTGGCGCCGACCCGGGCCTCAGCCGCGGCACCCCAGACCCAGGCGCCGATGGCCACGGGCTCCGTCGACAATGTAGGGGGAAGTTCAAGCTCAGGCGAGAATGGCGGAGTGCTTCACTGGATTCTGCGGCGGAGAATAGTTTCATCTGTATCGAACGGCTTCAAGCACAATGTACACGGCAGGGTCCGCTGTAAAATATCTCCCGCTGAACCAATTTTTCATCAACGGTTTAAGTGGCAGAACTGACAGGAAGTCACTAAAATGTCATTTCAATGACACTAGTTTGGGAAAGCAGCAGACTGCAACTCCCCACTTGTTTCGAGCAGGCACACGTTTGGCACGGCATTGATTTTATCTCAAATGTTCCGTTTTAAAGAGACACCACAGATTAATCCAAGCTCCGCAGACTCCAAGATGAAGTTCAACAAATAACACAGCCTTTAAACCTTTACTTCATCTGAAGGTTAATTAAACTGGTTTTCCCGAGATGCGTTTTGATGATAATTATGTGGAAACAAGGAACTGCAGATGTTTAGTCTAGTATAGTCTAGTTTAGTTTAGTTTAGTTTAGAGATACAGCGCGGAAACGGGCCCTTTGGCCCACCGAGTCCGCACCGAACAGCAATCCCTGCACACTAACACTATCCAAATTTATTTGTCACATGCAGTGAAATGAATTTGCCAGCAGCGATACACTTAAAAAATAACACACAATACGCAATAGAATTTAACACAACCTCCTTTCTTCACCAATGGTCAGGCCCATAGACCCTCCGTAGTCACCGCTTGTCGGGATGATTGAAACTCCGCGGCTTAGAGTGCCCGAATCGGCACTTTCCTACCGGAGACCGCGGCTTCAACATACACACACTAGGGACAATTTTTCATTTATACCAAGTCAATTAGCCTACAAATCTGTACGTCTTTGGAGTGTGGGAGGAAACTGGAGCACCTGGAGAAAACCCACGCGGTTACCAGGAGAACGTGCAAACAACACCTATTCCTTTTCTCCAGAGATGCTGCCTGTCCCGCTGAGTTACTCCAGCATTTTATGTCTATCTTCGGTTTAAAGCAGCACCTGCAGTTCCTTCCTGCACAACTTGGACTCCAAGGTCCCTGTGCGCATCAATACTGTTAAGGGTCTTGCCATTAAGTGTGTAACCCCTCCTTACATTCAACCTCCCAAAGTGCAAAACCTCGCACATGTTCTTTGATGAGGGCAATATTCAAGGACAAGGCCAAAGCCTAAAGCCTTGTTGCGCCACAGACCCGGGTTCGATCCTGACTACGGGTGCTGTCTGTATGGAGTTTGTACCTTCTCCTCGTGACCTGCGTGGGTTTTCTCCAGGTGCTCCAGTTTCCTCCCACACTCCAAAGGTGTACAGGTTTGTGGGTTAATTGGCTTCAGTAAATTTCTAAATCGCCCCTGGTGCGTGTGCATTATTGTACAGGGATCGCTGGTCGGCGTGGACACGGTGGGCCGAAGGGCCTGTTTCCGCGCTGTACCTGTAAACTAAACTAAACTAAAATGAACTAAACTAAAGGGACCTGACCCAAAACATGGCTAAAGCCCCTGTCCCGTTTAGGAGACCCAAACAGCAACCTCTGGTGACCTCGCCCGCCACCCAAAAAAAAAATCAAGGTCGAGGTGACCTGCAACCTCCTACCACCTCCCACGCATATGTTGAAAACCTTCCTCGACTATGAAGAAAACCAGCTTCGACTAGACCTGCGACTAAAAAATGATCGATTTTTAAAACGGCAACCTATTTTTAGTCGAGGCCGGTTTTAATCATGATGAAAAATTAGCAGCGACCTCGATGAAGCCTCGACCACGCGGAAACCACTTTCGACCATTAGGGAGAGTGACCAAAACCTCCGGTGACCTCATGGAAACCTTGGGTGGCGGGCAAGGTCACCAGAGGTTGCTGTTTAGGTCTCCTAAGTGGGACAGGTCCTTTATCCTACCTCCACAGATGCTGCCCAACTTGCTGAGTTTTAGTCCAAGATTCCAGCATCTGCAGAACGTTGCAGTCTTTGTGTTTCAGTTTGTGCGTTCTCCCCGTGACCTACGTGGGTTTTCTCCGGGTGCACCGGTTTCCTCCCACACTCCAAAGACGTGCAGGTTTGCAAGTTAATTGGCCCTCGTGTGCGTAGGACAGTGTTAGTGCGCGGGGATCGCTGGTCGGCGCGGACTCGGTGGATTTCCGCGCCCCGTATCTCTAAACTAAACTGAATTAGAAAATCGAACGTAATATTACCAAGTGAGAACTTGCATAAAAAACACAGATTTTTTTTTTTAATGCAAACAAGTGGCAGCGGTTTCAATCAGCTGTAGGTGAAGCCAGACTTGCCGATCACTCCCGTACGATTCATATTCATTAGAAAAACCGCTGAACAGATTACAATCACTGTGAAAGCAATCATTCACATCCCTTGCACCTTCCATCCGATGAATAAGAATTGTACCAAGTTCCTGCGGCTCCCAGACTTGGGGTCTCCTCTGTGATTTAGTGCCACATGTAACGAGAGGCTGCACTGCACTCCTTCACAGGAGGTAAAGCGTTTAATAAAAGGATTAATCTGTTCCGAAATAACCCTCACCATCGTTTAAACAGATGCCCTCTCTGTGTTCACAGTCGGTTTTAGTTATGTTAACAGAGTGTAACAATAAATACATAGAAAAGGTTCTTAAATACCAGGTTTTCATAAGTTCATAAGTTCGAAGGAACAGAATTAGGCCATTCGGCCCATCACGTCTACTCCGCCATTCAATCATTCCCTCTCAACCCCATTCTCCTGCCTTCTCCCCATAACCCCTGACACCCTCAATAATCAAGAACCTGACATCCCCGCCTTAAGAATATCCACTGACTTGGCCTCCACAGCCTTCGGTGGCAATGAGTTCCACAGATTCACAGGAAGGACATTATTGCCATAGAGGGAGTGCAGAGATGGTTCACCAGACTGATTCCTGGGATGTCAGGACTGTCTTATGAAGAAAGACTGGATAGACTTGGTTTATACTCTCTAGAATTTAGGAGATTGAGAGGGGATCTTATAGAAACTTACAAAATTCTTAAGGGGTTGGACAGGCTAGATGCAGGAAGATTGTTCCCGATGTTAGGGAAGTCCAGGACAAGGGGTCACAGCTTAAGGATAAGGGGGAAATCCTTTAAAACTGAGATGAGAAGAACTTTTTTCACACAGAGAGTGGTGAATCTCTGGAACTCTCTGCCACAGAGGGTAGTTGAGGCCAGTTCATTGGCTATATTTAAGAGGGAGTTAGATGTGGCCCTTGTGGCTAAGAGGATCAGAGGGTATGGAGAGAAGGCAGGTACGGGATACTGAGTTGGATGATCAGCCATGATCATATTGAATGGCGGTGCAGGCTCGAAGGGCCGAATGGCCTACTCCTGCACCTAATTTCTATGTTTCTATGTTTCTATGTTTCACCACCCTCTGACGAAAGACATTTGTAATACCTTCCTCCATCTATTGCACACATAACAACAAAGGCTGCTGGCAGATAGACACAAAAAGCTGGAGTAAATCAGCGGGACGGGCAGCATCTCTGGAGAGGAGGAATGGGTGACGTTTTGGGTCAAGACATCTTCGTCAGACTGAGAGTCAGGGTGAGAGGGAAACGAGAGAGAGAGACGGAACACAGGATCAGCGAGAGAGCGTGTTGCAGGACGCTCATCAGGGAGAGGAGGACAATTTCTTCAACGTAGGCGTGACTTGAGGAGATTTTGCAGTGGAGCATACGTTGAAGAAATCGATCTTGGGTTTAAACCAGCATCTGCAGTTCCTTCTTACTCATTTTGCCTGCAGTTCCTTGCTACACAACGATTGCTGGCAGCTAGAGAGAATAGATATGAAACCATCAGCAATTGTGAGGGGAGGAACTGCAGGAGCTGGTATCAGCCGAAGATCAACACAAAAAGCTGCAGTAACTCAGCGGGACAGGCAGTGTCGAAAGTGAAAAGGCCTGGAGAGAGTGGATGTGGGGAGATGTTCCCACCAGCGGGGAAAGTCTAGGACCAGAGGTCATAGCCTCAGAATTAAAGGACGTTCCTTTAGGAAGGAGATGAGAAGGAACTTCTTTAGTCAGAGGGTGATGAATCTGTGGCATTCATAGACATAGACATATAAAATATGTGCAGGAGGAGGCCATTCGGCCCTTCGAGCCAGCCCCGCCATTCATTGTGATCATGGCTGATTGTCCCCAATCAATAACCCGTGCCTGCCTTCTCCCCATATCCCTTGACTCCACTAGCCCAGAGAGCTCTATCTAACTCAATTCTTTGGAGGCCAAGTCAATGGATATTTTTAAAGCAGAGATAGATAGATTCCTGATTGGTACGGGTGTCAGGGGTTACTGGGGGAAGGCAGGAGAATGGGGTTTGGAGGGAGAGATAGATCAGCCATGATTGAATGGTGGAGTAGACTTGATGGGGCAAATAGACTAATTTTACTCCCATCACTTATGTCCTTATGACAGCATCTCTGGAGTAAAGGAATAGGTGACATTTCAGGTCGGGTCTGAAGAAGGGTCTCAACCTGAAACGTCACCAATCCCTTCTCTCCAGCGATGCAGTCTGACCCGCTGAGTTACTCCAGCAGTTTGCGTCTATCTTCGGTTTAAACCATCTCTTTTAGTTTTCATTCCATTGTACTTTGATGTGTCGGACATCTCAGCTGTATCTTTGTTCCCCATGCGGTGTACAAAATCCTTAACACAAACCATTGGCAGCACATCAGCCAGGCTATCTCACAGTCAGAGGAAAAGCAACACATTAAAAACATAGAAACATAGAAAATAGGTGCAGGAGGAGGCCATTCGGCCTTTCGAGCCAGCACCGCCATTCATTGTGATCATGGCTGATCGTCCCCAATCAATAACCCGTGCCTGCCTTCTCCCCATATTGATTCCACTAGCCCCTAGAGCTGTATCTAACTCTCACTTAAATCCATCCAGTGATTTGGCCTCCAGTGCCCTCTGTGGCATGGAATTCCACAAATTTACCACTCTCTGGGTGAAAAAGTTTTTTCTCACCTCAGTCTTAAATGGCCTCCCCTTTATTCTAAGACTGTGGCCCCAGGTTCTGGACTCGCCCAACATTGGGAACATTTTTTCCTGCATCTAGCTTGTATATATGTCCTTTTGTAATTGTATGTCCTTTTATAATTTTACATGTTTCTATAAGAAACCCCTCATCCTTCTAAACTACAGTGAATACAAGCCTAGTCTTTTCAATCTTTCCTCATATGACAGTCCCGCCATTGTAACACTAAACACTGTTTGGGAATATTGCCTTTCCTCAGTTTTATTTCCTGAGCACAAAGAGGGTACGTAAAACTAATCTGATTAGTTAATATTAACCGACGGAAACAATGGTTAATTACAAGTCTTACAGTTCAAAACCTCTTCATGTTCATTTGAAAATTCAATCTTTAATTCTGTTCGAGATGGGAGTTACTTGGATTGTGTGGAGCGCTGGAAATTACGGGGCGACGAGGTGGAGGTGTATAATATTGTGATCGGGAAAGGTAAGGTGGACAGTCAGAGCCTTCTTCCTAGGAATGGAAAAATCAAACACTAGAGGGCACAGCTTTAACGGCCTGTCCCACTTAGGCTATTTTTAGGCGACTGCCAGCGACTACGACTATGGAATTCACCGAAGTCAACACCGGCGACAACCTACGTCATCCTGGCTTCATCCTACGACAGCACCTACGTCAGGAGAGAAGACAAACTACGACAAGCCCACGTTTGCCGAAAAGTTTTGAACATTTCAAAATCCAGCGGTGACCAGAAAAATGCTACGACTCTTTGGGCGATTGAGGAGACGACTCACGACCGTGCAGGCCCCACCCCAGCGACCATGTGGCGAAAGCCTAGTCACCGGCAGTCGCCTAAAAAATCGCCAAAGTGGGACAGGCCCTTTAAGGTGAGAGGGGCAAAGTTTAGAGTTAATGTGCAGGGCCAGTATTTTCACACTTGCCTGGAACGTGCTGCCAGAGGTGGTGTTTGACGCAGATATGATTATGGCATTCATGAGGCTTTTGGATAGCACATAATTTTGCAGGGGATGGAGGGATATGGATTAAAAGCAGGTGGATAAAAGGTCTTTGCATCATGATCAGCACATACATTGTGGGCCGAAGGGCCTGTTCTTGTGCTGTTCTATGCAGTTCTAATACACAAGTGTCTCACTAACGTACGCAGAGACCATATAAATGAAAATCGGAATAACAAATGTGTCAATATTTCAGTAGCTGGTACATTAGGTTTGTTTGGTTACATCTGTTGGAATATGGCCAATTATTAACATATTGTGCAGCTCACTTAAACGACATGGCTATCCGGTTTGATGAAATTTGTTGCAGCCTTACACTGATCATTTTTAAAGTAGAGGTTGATAAGTTCTTGATTAGAAAGTGTGTCAAAGGTTACGGGGAGAAGGCAGGAGAATGGGGTTGAGAGGGAAAATCGATCAGCCATGATCAGATGGCAGAGTGGACTCGATGGGCCGAATGGCCTAATTCTGCTCCCATGTCCTTTGGTCTTATGGTGAGTGAATGTGTGTGTTTGGTTGAGAAATAATTGATCCTTGGTTCAAGTCCCCAGTGCGGGTTTGTAGGTTATTGCGTACAGTTTTGGTCTCCTAATCTGAGGAAAGACATTCTTGCCGTAGAGGGAGTACAGAGAAGGTTCACCAGACTGATTCCTGGGATGTCAGGACTTCCATATGAAGAAAGACTGGATAGACTCGGTTTGTACTCGGTAGAATTTAGAAGATTGAGGGGGGATCTTACAAAATTCTTATGGACAGGTTGGACAGGCTAGATGCAGGAAGATTGTTCCCGATGTTGGGGAAGTACAGAACAAGGGGTCACAGTTTAAGGATAAGGGGGAAATCTTTTAACCGAGAGAAATTTTTCACACAGAGAGTGGTGAATCTGTGGAATTCTCTGCTACAGAAGGTAGTTGAGACCAGTTCATTGGCTATATTTAAGATGGAGTTAGATGTGGCCCTTGTGGCTAAAGGGATCAGGGGGTATGGAGAGAAGGCAGGTACAGGATACTGAATTGGATGATCAGCCATGATCATATTGAATGGCGTTGCAGGATCGAAGGGCCGAATGGCCTACTCCTGCACCTATTGTCTATGTTTCTATGTTAATTGGCCTCTGTACATTGGCCCTAGTGTGTGGAGTGTGGATGAGGAAGCGGGATAGCATAGAGCTATAGTGTGAACGGGTAATCGATGGTCAGCATGGACTCGATGGGCCGAAGGGCATGTTTCCATGCTTAATCTCCAAACTAAACACCAAAGTCACTCAGGAAAGGAGAAAACCGGGGAAGAAATCTTTAGAAATCTAGATATTGACAAAATGAGTGGAAGTCATTTGTCCACAAATTAATTTAGAAAGAGTGTCTCCACCAACGGCAGAGTTGCTGCCTCACAGCACCGGTGACTCGCCGATCTCACCGAAACCTGCCGAATAGTGAAAGACCTGGATAGGGTGGATGTGGAGAGGATGTTTCCACTAGTGGGAGAGTCTAGGACCAGAGCTCACAGTCTCGGAATTAAAGGACGTTCTTTTAGGAAGGAGACGAGGAGGAATTTCTTTAGTCAGAGGGTGGTGAATCTGTGGAATTCTTTGCCACAGAAGGCTGTGGAGGCAGCTTCTCTGGATGCTTTCAAGAGAGAGCTAGATATGGGGAGAAGGCAGGAATGGGGTACTGATTGGGGATGATCAGCCATGTTCACATTGAATTGCGGTGCTGGCAGTGGATATTTTTAAGGCAGAGAAAGATAGATTCTTGATTAGTACGGGTGTCAGAGGTTATGGGAAGAAGGCAGGAGAATGGGGTTGGGAGGGAGAGATAGATCAGCCATGATTGAATGGGCTGGATGGGCCAAATGGCCTAATTCTACCCCTATCACTTATGATGTTATGATGTTATGATCCTAACTACGGGTACTGTCTATACGGAGTTTGTACGTTCTCCCTGTGACCGCGTGGGTTTTCTCCGGGTGCTCCGGTTTCCTCCCGCATGTTGGTAGGTTAATTGGCTTGTGTAAAAATGTAAATTGTCCCTAGTGTTTAGGATAATGTTAGCGTACGGGCTGATCGCTGGTCGGCGCAGATATATTTATCGAAGGTCTAAAGTCTAAAGTGTTACTTTGAGTTTTCTGAATAGGGGTGTGAAAATAAGCCGTAATCAGAAGAGAAAATGTGATTTAATTTTGAAACTGGCCTTTAACAAAATGAGGAAAGAAAACATCTATAAACTGGGTGGGGAGAAAATAGACACGGGGCATTCTTTCTGAAGATCTTTTTATAGATTCCATCCATTCCCTGTTCCTCCACAGGTCACCAGGTCGATTCCAGGGTGTGGAATTCGAAGTGCAATCATCTTCGAGGTTAGCTAAATCAATCATAATTAATGCACTTTGATATTTCTGTCAGACTGATTACTGCTGGAAGGCAGAATAAAGGCCCCCATCGTAAGACGACAGAAGATTCTTCAATTGTATCTAATAACTGTCCAAAGTGAAAAGATGAGGCCAAAGTCCACCCGTTGACCCGACATAAATTGAATCACGGATTAATTACATCCACATTATAAAATTTACGTTAATTACGTTAATAATCATTTGTGCATCTATGAGCTGGTTATCATCGATGTAAGGCCTGCAAGACACGGTGGGGCAGCGGTGGAGTTGCTGCCTCACAGCGCCAGGGTCCCAGGTTCAATCCTGACGATGGGTGCTGTCTGTACGGAGTTTGTACGTTCTCCCCACGACTCTCCGAGACCTCTGGTTTCCTCCCACACTCCAGAGGGGCATTTTTCTACAATGCTTAGGCAGATTTCCACACTAACACTAACAGCAGAGGAGCAGTGGACCCAAGACATACCGGGGTAATTGGGACATAAATTTAGTGATGTAAACACTGTTGCAATGATTCACATGGGATGCCTCCATTTGCCAGGGTTTCCTGTTGGTCACTTTGAACAGTGCTGGATGTTAGTTTGGAAATTCGATTAACATTGTTCAAACTAATTCCTTCCTTTCCGAAAGGGAAATAAACATTTGGGCCATTCGCAATTATTTTATATGTTAATAACATTTTTTTTTCACGAAACCATGTGTGATTTAAATGGTAAAAAACTTTCCGTCAAGTGATTGGGTCAGGGATATGAAGAGTTTTCTGGGACTTCTTTTGATAAGTTCACAGACTGCCGGGAATTAAAATAGCACAAATGGGCGGCATGGACATGGTGGCGCAGCGGTAGAGTTGCTGCCTTACAGCGTTTTGAGCGCCGGATTCCCGGGTTCGATCCCGACGACGGGCACTGTCTGTACGGAGTTTGTACGTTCTCCCCGTGACCTGCGCGGATTTTCTCCGAGAGATCCCACACTCTCAAGACATACAGATTTGTAGGTTAATTGGCTTGGTATAAATGTAAATTGTGTGTAGGGCAGTGTTAATGTGCGGGGATCGCTGGTCGGCGTGGACATGGTGGGCTGAAGGGCCTGTTTCCGTGCTGTATCTCTAAACTAAACTAAACTAAACTGAACCGAACTACAAGATGATGTTTGTGGCCAGTTATTTGGAAGAGATGCAGGTAAACCTCTGTCGCACCTGGAACCAGGTGCGACAGAGGTTTACCTGCATCTCTTCCAACCTCATCTATTGCGTCCGCTGCTCTAGATGCCAGCAGATCTATATCGGTGAGACCCAAGCGGAGGTTGGGCGATCGTTTCGCCGAACACCTCCGCTCGGTCCGCAATAACCAAGCTGACCTCCCGGTGGCTCAGCACTTCAACTCCCCCTCCCACTCCGTCTTCGACCTCTCTGCCCTGGGTCTCCTCCAGGGCCACAGCGAGCAGCACCGGAAATTGGAGGAACAGCACCTCATATTCCGTTTGGGGAGTCTGCATCCTGGGGGCATGAACATCGAATTCTCCCAATTTTGTTAGTCCTTGCTGTCTCCTCCCCTTCCTCAGTCCCCCTGCTGTCTCCTCCCATCCCCCAGCCTTCGGGCTCCTCCTCCTTTTTCCTTTCTTGTCCCCGCCCACCCCCGCCCCCGATCAGTCTGAAGAAGGGTTTCGGCCCGAAACGTTGCCTATCTCCTTCGCTCCATAGATGCTGCTGCACCCGCTGAGTTTCTCCAGCTTTTTTGTGTAACTTCGATTCTCCAGCATCTGCAGTTCCTTCTTAAACACCAGCAGTATGAATATTGATTTTGCTAACTTCAAGTAACCCTTGCATCCCCTCTCTCTCCGTCCCTCTCCATCCCCCCCCCACCCAAGTCATTGTACTCGGTTCAAAGTCTTGCTGAGTCTCATTGTCTGTAACTCGTTTTCACTCTGCCCTCGGCTACAATGGCCCATTTCCTTTATCATGGTTAGTTTTTGGCATATCTTTCATTTATTTGTTCTACAGTATATCTCTCTATCTCAGTGCTTCGTAAACTATTTAGTGTCATTCACCTTCGAGTGTTTATCACAAAGTTTCATTCACCATCGACTAAATTTTCTTATGTTTTTTGGTAACTTTCGTCTTATTCACCGGTGTATATATATATATATATCATTTATTTTGTCACAAGAGCGAAAAACATAAATTATCTAATTTCTTAAGTGTTTATTTTATTCAACTTTTTGAACATCCTAAAAATATGTCAAGAAAGCTAGGAGTGAAAATAAAAGTTTGACTACTACTGGAGTTGGAAAATCACTCTATTAGAATGATGAAAAACAAACATTCCAACGTCTAAACACTGGGCTTCAGCCCCATCCTACCCTTTTCAAGAGTCAAGAGTGTTTTACTGTCATATGTCCCAGATAGAACGATGAAATTCGTCCCACAACGGTGGTGTCTTTGGCGAACTTGAAAATGGAGTTCGCGCTATGTCCGGCTACACAGTCATGAGGAAAGAGTGCGTATAGAGTGAACCCCTTTCTGGCTTTGATTACTGCAGTTTTTCTTCTACTAGCTCAAAAATCCATGGAGTATGTGATTTAATATATTAGTATCCAACTAATATAACTTTCCATAACTCTCCCTGACGAAATCTCACAATACCACCAAATATCACCTTTGGTAGCTAAATTGCTGTACAAAGTAAAGTTACCACCGTCTGGCGATCCTCCAGTGTTGCCATTTATACATTCATGTTCCCACTAGCTCGTCTGATCTTCCCTAAAATATTACGGTAAATTTGGGAAATATCCTGCCACTTGAAATTAGAAAACCATAGGTAGAGAGAACAAAAGTATCACATTTCAAACCCCACTGCCAATAAAACCAATGAGAGCTTACTAACCACTTTAATGGCAATGCCTTTCTGAAGTATAGAAAAAAAATATACAAATATCTGAATAAATTAAGTCATTCACCCTTGATTCACCCCTTTAGTTTCATTCACCCCAAAATAATTTAATCCGCCCTTGAGTGAACCATTCACCAGTTTAAAGGGCCTGTGTCACTTTCACGACCCAATTCACGACCTCTGCCGAGTTTGCCCTTGACTCATACTCGCAGCATGGTCGTCACGAGGTCGTAGGAGCATAGGTGAATCGTAGCAGGTCGTGATGCTAGTCGTAGGTACTCGTGGCTTCAAGTAGGTCGCGGCGTTTTTTCAACATGATGAAAAATGTCCACGGGTAAAAATGGTCATGAACTAGGTTGTGAAAGTGGGACAGACCCTTTAGAAGTACTGCTCTATATCACCGCGTATATCTCTTGTTTCCCTCTCCCCAGACTCTCAGTCTGAAGAAGGGTCTCAACTCGAAACGTCACCCACACCTTCTCTCCAGAGATGCTGCCTGTCCCGCTGAGTTACTCCAGGTTTTGGTGTCCATCTGCGGTTCCTTCATACACATCAAGACCGGGGTCGGGGGGGGGGGGGGGGGAGGGTAAGTTTAGTTATTTGGCTCATAGATTCACAGGAGGGATCTCAACCACAGTCCTTACTGGACCCTGAGGTGCCGAAAGATTCAGGGGGTCAGACCAAATTAAAAGTTAAAGTTAATGGTGAGCCAAGTAAACAAACAACATTTCTCTGAGCAAGGGGACTCTCGTTGGTCAAACTGGAGGTCATCTCAGAAGTAACTAGCCGTGACCTAAAACTATCTTACTCCCGTAGGAGTTTTCACAGTAAAAGCTTTCGGGTAAATCTGCTTCCGGAGAGCAAAGTTAAAAGGCCACATGGGGAATCAGCTTTCATCAACACAAATCTATCGGCACCACAGTTCCCAGTGAACTCAGCTACAGGCCACAGCGCGCGCGCAGGGATAATGCGGAGGACAAGCAAAGGAAAACACTTACGTGGAGTAGAGAAACCTGAACCCAGAGGACAGAGTGTAGTTTAGCGTAGTTTGTGCAGACAAGAGGCAGGCTAAAGGACCTCCACACTGTTTAGTAAATAGTTTAGAGATACAATAGACAAGAGACAATAGGTGCAGGAGTAGGCCATTTGGCCCTTCGAGCCAGCACCGCCATTCAATGTGATCATGGCTGATCATCCACAATCAGTACCCCGTTCCTGCCTTCTCCCCATATCCCCTGATTCCACTATCTTTAAGAGCCCTATCTACCACTCTCTGTGAGAAAAAGCGTTTCCTCGTCTCTGTTCTAAATGGCTTACCCCTTATTCTTAAACTGTGGCATCTAGTTCTGGACTCCCCCAACATCGGGAACATGTTTCCTGCCTCTAGTGTGTCCAAGCCCTTAACAATCTTCTATGTTTCAATGAGATGCCCTCTGATCCATCTAAACTCCAGAGTGTACAAGCCCAGCTGATCCATTCTCTCAGCAAAGGACAGTCCTGCCATCCCGGGAATTAACCTTGTAAACCTACGCTGCACTCCCTCAATAGCATGAATACAGCGCGAAAACAGGCCCTTCGGACCAGCGGGTCCGCGTTGACCAGCGATCTGCGCACACTAACACTATCCTGCACGCACTGGGGTCTATGTTTGTATTTACACCAAGCCAAATGAACCTACAAACCCTTTTTGGAGTCTTTGGAGTGTTGCGAGGAAACTGGAGCACCTGTATAAAAAAACCCACGCAGGCCACGTGGTGAAGGTACAAACTCCGTACAGACAGCATCCGTAGTTGGGATCGAACCCGGGCAAGGGCAGTGAGGTAGCAACTCTACCGCTGTGCCACCATGCCACCGTGTTCTTAGTTTATAGTTTGGGGATACAGCGCGAAAACAGGCCCTTCGGCCCACCAGGTCCGCGCCGACCAGCGATTCCCACGTCTCGACCCGAAACGTCACCCATTCCTTCTC
The DNA here is from genome assembly GCF_028641065.1 of Leucoraja erinaceus. NCBI lineage: Eukaryota > Metazoa > Chordata > Chondrichthyes > Rajiformes > Rajidae > Leucoraja > Leucoraja erinaceus. Next base: position 5,604,985 of record NC_073393.1, read on the forward strand.
TCCAGAGAAGCTGCCGGTCCCGCTGAGTTACTCCAGCATTTTGTGTCTGTCTTAGGTACATGGATAGGACGGTTTTGGAGGGATGCGGACCAAACGCGGGCAGGTGTGATTAGTGTAGCTGGGACATGTTGGCCGCCATGGGCATGTTGGGCCGAAGGGCCTGTTTCCATGCTGTATCACTCAATGACTCTATGACTCTACAGTATAAGTGTACAAAACACAAAGTGCTGGAGTAACTGAGCGGGACAGGCAGCATCTATGGATGGAGAGTGTGGGTGGGTTTAGTGTGCAGGGTTGGCCTGGCCAGGCGATGTTCTCGTTGGTTCTCCACCGCTCCGTGCCGCTGCGTTCCTGCGCACTCTCATCAAAGTAGCGTCCCGGTGCATTTTGTGACAGGGCGGCACGTCGGCGCAGCGGTAGAGTTGCTGCTTTACAGCGCTCACAGCGCCGGACACCCGGGTTCAATCCTGACTGCGGGCGCTGTCTGTACGGAGTTTGGACATTCTCCCCGTGAACTGCGTGGGTTTTCTCCGAGATCTTCAGTTTCCTCCCACAATCCAAAGACGTGCAGGTTTGGTTGTCAGTTGGCTTGTGTCCCTCATGTGTGTTGGGTCGCGTTAGTGCGCGGGGATCGCTGGGCGGCGCGGACTCAGCGGGCCGAAGGGCCAGTTCCGCACTGTATTTGTAAACTGTGAGTGGGCATGCGCCGGCTGCCATTTTGCATGAAGTTACACCTCCTGCGGCCAAACAAGGAAGTAACCCTTGCTTTCCCCTCTCTCCATCCCTCCCCACCCTCGTTCTCTGACTAGTTCCATTCTCCTCCTGATGAAATATTACTGATCCTACGCCTCGTTGTCACCTTCCCCTCAGCCAACAGTGAACCATTCTACATTTCCTTGAGCATCGTCTCCTTTGATCTGTCATTTTCACACCTTTTTGTGCTTATCTTCGGTTTAAACCAGCATTTGCAGTTCCTTCCTAAACGATATGAATGTTGACTTCTCTAACTTAGTTTCCTTGACCTTCATCCCCTTTGATCTCTCTTTTTCACACCGCACCCTGCCATATCTCAATGTCTCCATTTCCCCTGACTCTCAGCCTGAAGAAGGGTCTCGACCCGAAACGTCACCCATTCCTTCTCTCCAGAGGTGCTGCCTGTCCCTGCTGAGTTACTCCAGCATTCTGTGTTCTATCTTTGGCTTCTCCCAAGTGCAGTTTTTTTTAACGGAACAGTGATATGTGAAGCCAAACAGTCTTAACACTGCGCTATAGCATCAGAGTGCACTTCTAATGAATTATAATGGGACGGTTTCTGTTACTAAATGATATATAGTTTTACATATTTAATGTTTATTGGCCACTGTGTTTTGGGAAGCCATCTGCAACCATTTTCGTGTTTAAGAGACCCCACCAACGAGAGGACAGATGTTTCTTTTGTCATCTGTGCAAATGATATAAGTAGTTAAAATATTTACCAAGACATCTCTCTGTTGAGATCTGCATTTTTATTATTTATACCTTTTCACGGGGGCAAGAATTGAGACGTCTACAAAATGTGATGGATTAGGCTTGTAAGCAGCCATTATTGTCATCTAACACCACATGGCTCGCTGGCTTTTGTGGCTTCGTGTCTCTAAGTTAACCAGCAAACCGCGCGCGGGTGAGGCAGGAGGTTTAAGAGCGCACAGTAAGGCTGCCGTTACCTTTGCGTTTCTGCGCATTGGAATCCCCCCCCCCCCCCCCCCCCCCCCCCCCCGAGATGCTGGTGCTGCCCAACGCTGCCTGCATTTCTTCACTGCTTAGATCAAGAGTCAAGAGTCAAGTGTGTTTTATTGTCATATGTCCCAGATAGAACAATGAAATTCTTACTTGCTGCAGCAGCACAGAACATACCTTACTATATAATAAGCAATATAATAAAGGAGAGGGAGAAAAAGTTCAGTGTGTATATATATATATATATATATATATATATATAGATATACACATATATATACACACACATTCACTCTAGCACCTCTGTGTATGTGTGTGTGTGTGTATGTATGTGTATGTGTGTGTGTATGTGTATGTATGTGTGTGTGTGTGTGTGTGTGTGTGTGTGTGTGTGTGTGTGTGTGTGTGTGTGTGTGTGTGTGTGTGTGTGTGTGTGTGTGTGTGTGTGTGTGTATATATATAAATATATATATGTGTGTGTGTGTGTGTGTGTGTGTGTGTGTGTGTGTGTGTGTGTGTGTGTGTGTGTGTGTGTGTGTATGGGTGTATATATATATATATATATATATATATGGGTGTGTATGTGTGTGTGTGTGTGTTTGTGTGTATATAAATATATATATATATATGTGTGTGTGTATAAATATATATATATATATGTGTGTGTGTGTGTATAAATATATATATATATACGTAATATCTCCCATTCCTTCTCTCTGCCTGTCCCGCTGAGTTACTCCAGTTTTTTGTGTCTTAAGCTGTTCCTGAACCTGGACGTCACAGTTTTCAGGCTCCTGTACCATCCTTCCCGATGGCAGGAGTGAGATGAGTGGGTGACCAGGGTGGTGTGGGTCTTTGACGATGCTGGCTGCCTTTTTGAGGCAGCGACTCCTGTCAGATCCCTTCGATGGTGGGGAGGTCAGAGTCGGTGATGGACCCAACCGGGCAGTGTTCACAACCCTTTGCAGTCTTTTGTCAACAGTTGCACAAACAGATCGGCCCCTAAAAACCGTCGGCAAGGCTTTTACTGCTCTTTCAAGACAACTGGCCCAGCTGCGATATGTTTTCTCAAGATAAAGATCAGGAAATGCAGAAAAATAAACAGGAGGATGGGAAGGGGGGTGGGGTGGGGGGTGGGGGAAAGGGGGGGGGGGGGGGGGGGGGGAGGAGTGGGGGGGTGGTGATCAATGCAAAGAAAGAACCTTCCTCCCTCAGCAAAATCACAGGCCATTACTGATCTCTGCTGTTCATTGAGGGTGCAAGTAAAACACCTTTCAGCTTAAAAGCAGGCCGTTCAGTTCAAATTAGAAACATAGACAATAGGTGCAGGAGTAGGCCATTCGGCCCTTCGAGCCTGCACCGCCATTCAATATGATCATGGCTGATCATCCAACTCAGTATCCTGTACCTGCCTTCTCTCCATACGCCCTGATCCCTTTAGCCACAAGGGCCACATCTAACTCCCAGTTTCTAGACACAGCGCTGAAACAGGCCCTTCGGCCCAGCAAGCCCGTGCTGACAAGCGATCCCCGCACACTAAGGGTGGTGGGTGTATGGAACGAGCTGCCAGAGGAGGTAGTTGAGGCAGGGACTATCCCAAAGTTTAAGAAACAGTTAGACAGTTGCATGGATAGGACAGGTTTGGAGGGATATGGGGCAATTCTGGGTGTAGCTGGGACATGTTGTCCCTTGTGGGCAAGTTGGGCCGAAGGGCCTGTTTCCACACTGTATCACTCTGTGACTCTGTGACTAACACTATCCTACACACAATAGAGACAATTTACAATTACGTCTTTGGAGTTTGGGAGTTAACGGAGCACCCGGAGAAAACCCACGTGATCACAGGGAGAATTTACAGACTCCGTACAGACAGCACCCATGGTCAATATTGAACCTGGGTCTCTGGCGCCGTGAGGCAGCAACTCTACCACTGCACCACTGTGTCGCCCTCGGAAGCCACATGGAAATACAGGGAATGGAGGGATTTGGATCACATACATACAGGCAAAGGAAGGTAGACAAAAATGCTGGAGAAACTCAGAGGGTGAGGCAGCATCTATGGAGCAAGGAATAGGTGACGTTTCAGGTCGAGACCATTCTTCAGACTGATGTGGGGGTGGGAGGGGGAAGAAGAAAGGAAGAGGTGGAGACAGTGGGCTGTGGGAGAGCTGGGAAGGGGAGGGGAAAGAGGGAGAAAGCATGGACTACCTGAAATTGGAGAAGTCAATGTTCATACCGCTGGGGTGTAAACTGTCCAAGCGAAATATGAGGTGTTTCTCCTCCAATTTGCGGTGGGACTCACTCTGGCCATGGAGGAGGTCCAGGATAGAGGGGTCGGATTCGGAATGGGGGGGGGGAGGTGAAGTGCTGAGCCAAACAGGCAAAGGAGATTAGTTTAACTTGTCAAAGGTACACAAAATTGCTGGAGAAACTCAGCGGGTGCAGCAGCATCAATGGAGCGAAGGAAATAGGCGACGTTTCGGGCCGAAACCCTTCTTCAGACTTAGTGTAACTTGTCATCTTGTTCGGTACGGACATTGTGGGCCAAATGGCCTGTTCCTTTGCTATGCTGTTTGATGTTCTATGTTCTATATCACACCACATACTTCCCAATACTGCCCAGGCTGATGGCTCTTCATAACAGGGTAGACCTCAGTAAACAGGCAACATTGAGGTACGCTATTGAGGTATGGCATGAAAATAGACTATTCGACCCAGGTAAGCATCAAGCACCCTTTAAAACCACAGCAGCCCTTCCAAGTGAGTCATGCACCTCCTCTAACCTCATCTAATGCATTCTGTGCTCCAAACTAAACTAGAATCATTGTTATGGCGAAGATAGACACAAAATGCTGGAGTTACTCAGCTGGACAGGCAGTATCTCTGGAGAGAAGGAATGGGTGATGTTTTGGGACCCATCACCTCGCCATTCCCAGTTCTCCCATCAGTCTTACATTCTATCTCTGTCCCCACCCTCTCCCCTGACATCAGCCTGAAGAAATGTTTGAGAAGAAACTGCAGATGCTGGAACAAAATCGAAGGTAGACAAAAATGCTGGAGAAACTTAGCGGGTGGGGAAGCGTCTAGGGAGTGAAGGAATGGGCGACGTTTGGTGGCAAGACCCCTCTTCAGACTTCAGGGCATTTTGCCATTGCATGAACAACCCTATTTGCGCTGAGTTTGCAGTCATGACCTAAGGCTGAAGGTTCTGGAGAGAATAGGGACAGTATCTGTTGCACATTAATATTCAATTTTAATGAGGGCTCACAACAGGCATTAGTCCCCTTGCAAACATAAGTAATCAGACATTCACTTTTACCAAGACACAGAATGCTGGAGTAACGCGTAGTTTCGCGAGATTGATCCCTGGGATGGCCGGACTGTCATATGAGGAAAGATCGAAAAGACTAGGCTTGTATTCACTGGAGTTTAGAATAATGAGGGGGGATCTTATAGAAACATATAAAATTATAAAAGGACTGGACAAGCTAGATGCAGGAAAAATGTTCCCAATGTTGGGCGAGTCCAGAACCAGGGGCCACAGTCTTAGAATAAAGGGGAGGTCATTTAAGACTGAGGTGAGAAAAAACGTTTTCACCCAGAGAGTTGTGAAATTTATGGAATTCCCTGCCACAGAGGGCAGTGGAGGCCAAGTCACTGGATGCATTTAAGAGAGAGTTAGATAGAGCTCTAGGGGCTAGTGGAGTCAAGGGATATGGGAAGAAGGCAGGCACGGGTTATTGATAGGGGACGATCAGCCATGATCACAATGAATGGCGGTGCTGGCTCGGAGGGCCGAATGGCCTCCTCCTGCACCTATTTTCTATGTTTCTCCCTTGCAATGAAGAAGTCTTCCCATAACTGAAGAAGGGTTTCGACCCGAAACGCTGCCTATTTCCTTCGCTCCATAGATGCTGCCTCACCCGCTGAGTTTCTCCAGAATTTTTGTCTTCCTTCCCATAACTGTATTCGTGATTAGAACGGGTGTCAAGGGTTATGGGGAGAAGGCAGGAAAACAGGATTAGGAGGCAGAGATCAGCCATGATTGAGTGGCGGAGCAGACTCGATGACATGAGTAAGCAGACATTCAATTTTAGCAAAACACAGAATGCTGGAGTAACTCGGTGGGACAGGCAGCATCTCTGGAGAGAAGGAATGGGTGACGTTTCGGGTCGAGACCCTTCTTCAGTCTCGGGTGTCGACCTGAAACGTCGCCCATTTCTTCTCTCCTGAGATGCTGCCTGTCCCGCTGAGTTACTCCAACTCTTTGAGTCTATCTTCAGTTGATACCAGCATCTGTAGTTCCTTCTTACACATAAATATTATGGCAGTGTTTTAAAGTGACTGAAAGTCACGGAAGTGAAACATATGGACTCATGTAGCACATGGGTTTATGGGCTTATGTGTTAAGTAACGAGATGGTTTCTAAATTGGCCCCCAGATCCAATCTAGTCCATTTGCAAACTCTATGAAGCTGAACAGTTGTGAGTCTTATCTGATCATTGCTTGGTGTCACGCAGCTTGAAGTGGAGCCGCTGAGGAGGTCAGTCAGAATAGTTACAAAACCCTTCAAGTAGCAAATGCTGCCGGGATATCGAAAGTGCATTACTTGGCCAATTCCTTGAAGTGCCGAAAAGCAAGTGTGGGGAACGCATCTGACAAAGGGAAGATTGAGTATACAGTGGAGCCTTGTTCGACTAATGTTGGCTTGTTTTGTCGAACAGAAGTCAAAATTGTCAAAGTGCCCACCGACAAGGAACACAGTTTGCAGTAGATTAAGTGCGAGAATGTGTGTTGGCCCACTGGTCATTTTGAGTTTGCTTAAGTGGGGAACAGGAGAAGATGGTTGAAATTGGAGACAAAAGTCAGGCTGCCCATTTAGAGCACACCAGGGGTGACCTTATAGAAACATAGAAATTAGGTGCAGGAGTAGGCCATTCGGCCCTTCGAGCCTGCACTGCCATTCAATATGATCATGGCTGATCATCCAACTCAGTATCCTGTACCTGCCTTCCCTCCATACCCTCTGATCCCCTTAGCCACAAGGGCCACATCTAACTCCCTCTTAAATATAGCCAATGAACTGGCCTCGACTACCCTCTGCGGCAGAAAGTTCCAGAGATTCACCACTCTCTGTGTGAAAAAAGTTCTTCTCATCTCGGTTTTAAAGGATTTCCCTCTTATCCTTAAGCTGTGACCCCTTGTCCTGGACTTCCCCAACATCGGGAACAATCTTCCTGCATCTAGCCTGTCCAACCCTTTAAGAATTTTGTAAGTTTTTATAAGATCCCCTCTCAATCTCCTAAATTCTAGAGAGTATAAACCAAGTCTATCCAGTCTTTCGTCATAAGACAGTCCTGACATCCCAGGAATCTGGTGAACCTTCTCTGCACTCCCTCTATGGCAATAATGGGTGGCATGGTGGCACAGCAGTAGAGTTCATGCCTCACAGCGCCAGAGACCCGGGTTCGATCCTGACTACGGGCGCTGTCTATACGGACTTTGTACGTTCTCCCCGTGACCTGCGTGGGTTTTCTCCGGGTGTTCCGGTTGCCTCCCACACTCCAAAGTCGTGCAGGTTTGTAGGTTAATTTGCTTCAGTAAAATTATAAATTCTCCCTCGTGTGCAGTGTGGGATAGTGTTAGTGTGCGGGGATCGTTTATCGGCCTGTCCTCGCTGGGCCGAAGGTGCCTGTTTGCGCGATGTATCTCTAAACTAAACTAAGGTGTACTAAATAATGAGAGGAATAGATCGGGTAGACGCACAGTCTTTTCCCCAGAGTAGGGGAATGGCGAACTGGAAGACATAGGTTTAAGGTGAGAGGGAGAAAGATTTAGTAGGAATCTAAGGAGTACATTTATTTACACAAAGGGTGGTGGGTGGATGGAATGAGCTGCCGGAGGAGGTCGTTGAGGCCGGTACTATTGTAATGTTTAAGAAGCGTTTAGATAGGTACATGGATAGGACAGGTTTAGAGGGATATGGGCCAAATGCAGGCAGGTGGGATGAGTGGAGAATGGGCATATTGGATGGCATGGGCAAGTTGGACCGAGTGGCCTATATGACTCCATCATCATCGGCGGTCACTCGAAAACCACTGTCCTCTCATGGAGGACGCCCATGTGTGACTATGTTTAACGTGGGGAGACTGGTGCACAGACAGCCACCCCACGGTCCTTGACAGATCTGGGTCAGGATCCAGTGGCATGGAGTCCAAGACGACCGGAGACCCTTTTCTGCTGCAGCCTTCATCCGCCTTCCCAGCCGTTGTGACGTTAGCTCCACTAAGGTCAGCCATCGTCCTCCGCCTGTTCCACCGTTGAGGTCTTAGTTGGATTGCTCTTTGTCAGAGACCTCCCCCTCGACCTTCCCGCCATGGGTGGCCCTACCAGGAGCATAGCTCCAGACGGCATCGCTCTCAGGATCTCAGGACAATAGACAATAGGTGCAGGAGTAGGTCATTTGGCCCTTCGAGCCAGCACCGCAATTCAATGTGAACATGGCTGATCATCCCCAATCAGTACCCCGTTCCTGCCTTCTCCCCATATCTAGCTCCCTCTTGAAAGCATCCAGAGAACCTGCCTCCACCGCCCTCCGAGGCAGAGAATTCCACAGGCTCACCACTCTCTGTGAGAAAATGTGTTTCCTCGTCTCCGTTCCAAATGGCTTACTCCTTGTTCTTAAACGTTGAAGGAACTGCCCTGGTACACAAAATTGCTGGAGAAACTCAGCCCCAGCAGCATCGGGAAGGAAATGTTTCGGGCCTTCTTCAGACTGTGTCCAGGAAGCCCCTTTAACAATCTTAGGGTTAAAGAAGGGGAGTAGACAGCAAGGGCTAGCAAAATTGGGAGAATTCAACGTTCATGCCATCAGGACGCAAGCTGCCCAGGCGTAATAAGAATCTTAAAACTGTGGCCCCTGGTTCTGGACTCCCCCAACATCGGGAACATGTTTCCTGCCTCTAGTGTGTCCAAACCCTTAACAATCTTATATGTTTCAAAGGATCACACAAGCTTCTCCACCACGACAAGGTGACAAACCACAGAGAAGACTCACACAACCTCTAAGACTCCCTCGTTTCTGCTGGGGAGGAATCAAGTTTGGACGTGGAGCCACTGCAACATGAAGCTGAGTCCAGGTTGGAGCAGACACAGATTTATAAGTGAGGCACCAAACCAAAGCAAGTTTGGCAGAGACACAAAGCCTTTTACGAGTCCAAACCCTGATCCAAACAGACCAAAATAGATCCAATACCAATACATTTAACACCAGGAAAGCTCCAAGCACTGATTACCAGACTCCATTTGTAATTTTAAATTGTGTCTATTAATAACATGGTTACGTTTATTTTAGAGATAGAATGTGGAAACAGGCCCTTCGGCCCACTGACTCCTTGCTGACCAGTGATCACCCGTATGCTAATTCTATCCGACACACACACACACACACCAGGGATAATTTACATAAGCCAATTAACTTACAAACCTGCACGTCTTTGGAGTGTGGGAAGAGACCGGATCATCCGGTGAAAATCCATGCGGTCACAGAAAGAACATGGGCAGCGCGGTGGTTGTGACGGTAGAGTTGCTGCCTTACAGCGCTTGCAGCACCGGAGACCCGGGTTCGATCCCATCAACGGGCGCTGTCTGTATGGAGTTTGTACGTTCTCCCAGCGACCTGCGTGGGTTTTCTCCAAGATCTTTGGTTTCCTCCCACACTCCAAAGACAAACAGGTTAGTAGGTTAATTGGCTTGGGTTTGTGTACTTGGTATAAATGTAAATTGTCCCGAGTGTGTGTAGGATAGTGTTAATGTGCGGGGATCGCTGGTCGGCGTGGACTTGGTGGGCCGAAGGGCCTGTTTCTGCTGTATCTCTTTTCTAAACTAAACTAAACATACAAACCACACACACCTACATGTACACACACACCTAAACCTAGACACACACACACACCGACACACACACCTACACACACACCTACACGCGCACACACACCTAAACCTATACACACACACCTACACACCAATCTACACACACACACCTACACACATACCTAGACACACACACCTACACACACCTACACACCCATATACACACACACACCGACACACACCCCCACGCACACACCTACACGCGCGCACACACCTACACCTACACACACACACCTACACACTCATCTACACACACACACCTACACACATACCTAGACACACACACCTACACGCACACACACACACACACACACACACACCTACACACACACACACACACACATACACACACACACACACACACACACACACACACTACACACACACACACACACCTAGACACACACACACCTACACACACACACACACCTAACCTATACACACCTACACACCTACACACACACCTACACACTCATCTACACACACACACCTACACACACACACACACACACACCTACACACACACACACACATCTACACACACACACTCACACACCACACACACCCACACACACACACCTACACACACACACACACACACACACACACACACCTACACACACACACCTACACACCTACACACACACACACACACACACACACCTACACACCTACACACACACACTTACACACACACTCATCTACACACACACCTACACACACACCTACACACACATCTACGCACTCACACACCTACACACACACACACCTATACACACGACCACTGTTTGAAAGCTCCAGTCTCTGAGTTGTCATCATTACAAATGACTCGACAGGAAACATGTACAATGATTCAGGTGCAAAATGATAACAAAATCTGGATGTGCAGCTGAAGTATCGATGAGACTTTAATAATGGGGGGGAGATTACAGTGGTGTGTCTGTGCTCTCCAGGGTGGAGTGTGTCACCACTGGGAGAGAGACGGAAGTGGAGGAGACAAACAATGCAGCATAATTCATGTGACCAGCCAACAGTTATTTTGATTAGAGTTAGCTAATGAATATAAATATTTGTTGTCCCTGTAGTCTAATTAAAGACGAGAAAGAAAAAGGCCCAAACCTTTCTTTCCCTTTAAAGCAGATTATTAGTTTGTGTAGCACATAACACAAAAAGCTGGAGTAACTCAGCGGGACAGGCAGCATCTCTGGAGAGAAGGAATGGGTGACGTTTTGGGTTGAGACCCTTCTTCAGTTTGCGTACATCTATTGAAATATATAATACATCCAGTTCTTGGAGTTTCAACTCCCAGCTGTTATCAGGCAACTGAACCATCCGAGCAACAATCAGAGAGCAGTCCTGAGCTACTATCTACCTCATTGGAGACCCTCGGACTTTCATTAATAAGAATTTACTGGCTTTATCTTGCACTAAACGCCAATCATGTTAAGCCCCAGTCCCACTTTCCCGAGTTATTCACGAATTCCCCTGAGTTTTCCCCCTGTTTCAAACTCAGAGAATGTCTGTAGCGAGTCCGTAGGAGTCTGTAGATGTTTCGTAGCGGCTTGTATTGCCAGCCGTAGGTACGCGGGGCATCAGGTAAGTCGGGACGTTTTTTTCAGCGTGTTGCAAAATGTCCACGAATTAGAAAAATATCCCCGAGTACCTACGGCCGGCATCTCCGAGTTTGAATCAAGGGGAAAATGTGGGAGAATTCGTGAGAAACTTGGGAAAATGGGACAGGGGCCTTTATTCCCATTATCCTGTGTCTATACACTGTGGATGGCTCGATTGTAATCGTGTATTGTCTTTCCGCTGACTGGTTAGCACGCAACAAAAGCTTTTCACTGTACCTCGGTACACGTGACAATAAACTAAACTCAACTCTATTCTTACAACAAAGTAGACAAGTCCCTCTTCTCTTCCAGCGTTCTTCTCTCCTCCCCGCCCCCCCACCCCCCCCCACCCCCACTCCTCCCCCCCAACCGCATCCCACCACAATCAGTCTAAAGAAGGGTCCCAACCCGAATCGTCACAGTGGCGTTAGGTTGGCACGGTGGCGCAGCAATAGTGTTGCTGCCTCACAACGCCAGAGACCCGGGTTCAATCCTGACTGCGGGTGCTGTCTGTACGGAGTTTGCACTTTCTCCCCGTAGGTTTTGTCCAGGTGCTTCGGTTTCCTTCCACACACCAAAGACGTACAGGGTTGCTGGTTAATTGGCTTGGTATAATTGCAAATTGTCTGTCGGGTGTGTGGGACCGTGTTAATGCGCAGGGATCACGCTAAAGGGGCTGTTTCCATGCCATGTCCCTAAAATATCTAAAGTAAAAGTCAAGTCATCTATCCACGTCCTCCAGAGGTGCAGCTTGATCTGCTCAGCTACTGAAGAATGGTCCCAACCTGAAACACCCCTATCCGTGTTCACCAGAGATGCTGCCTGACCCAGTTACTGAGTTACTCCAGCACTTTCTTTGTAAAGCAGCATCTACAGTTCCATTGTGCAAGTTCAGTTTGTGTTTGCTTGTTGTAAACTCTCTAGTGGCAAGGCCAAGGGCAGCTTCATGTCCAGGATACATCCAGCCTGTGGAACCCGTGGGATGTGGTGTTAGACGTGTCGCTGCATCGTTCTTATTACTGAACAGAGAGAAGGCGGCTGTAATCATGTGGTTTTTGAAAACTCTTTCCAGCTGCTTTGTGGTTATGTAGTTTGCGGACTTCTCTTAGATACCCAAGGCTTTGCGTGATGTTTCACAAAGTGACTGGGAGCAATTGCTCGGTAATCTTCTTAGCCAAGGAGTGATTAGACTTAACTACTGGCTTTAAACAATGCATGAAAACCACACTAGACATCAGCTGCAAAAAATGTATTTACAAAGACTTTGAACAACATGCAATGATGAATTGCATTTTTCCCTGCAGGTAGGAATTATAAAGGATCAAAGAGTTTGAATCCAGAGGGCTTTTCTGTCTCTGAACCTCTAATTTCGTGAGCAATAAGAATGGATGTTACTTTATTTAAACAGATTCAACGGGAATTGCATCATGGTGCATGATATTCATAATGGCTGGGCAATTATGATTTATGAATATCACGTCAGCAATATCAAGTCATTGGTGCTGCCACATTGCAGCCAAGTGAGTGTGCAAAGCCACACGTAGCAGTTCGAGACAAGGAAGATACTTGCAAAATGCACGTAAAACGCTTCTCAGCTGTGACGCCACTCTACAGCGCAGCATAACAAGGTTGGGCAGCCGCAAAAATGCTGGAGTAACTCTGCGGGTCAGGCAGCATCTCTGGAGAGAAGGAATGGGTGAGGTTTCGGGTCGAGACCCTTCTTCAGACTGAGAGTCAGGGGAGAGGGAGGGAAACGAGAGATATAGACGCTGATATAGAGAGATATGGAACAAATGAATGAAAGATATGCAAAAAAGTAAGAAGAATAAATGGAACAGGCCATTGTTAGTTGAGGGTTAGGTGAAAACGAGTTACAGATAATGAGACTGAACAAGGCAACTGGTACACTGACTCGGGTGGGGAAGCAAGGGCTACTTGAAGTTAGATACATCAAAAGTTATACCGCTGGGGTGTAAGCTGCCCAAGCGAAATATGAGGTGCTGTTCCTCCAATTTGTGTTTGGCCTGTCATTGACTCTCTGACATTGGAGGAGGCCCAGGACAGAAAGGTCAGTGTGGGAATGGGAAGGGGAATTAAAGTGTTTGGCAACCGGGAGATCGCGTAGGGCAAGGTGGACTGAGCAAAGGAATATTGATTTCCCGAACTTCAAATCACCCTTGCTTTCCCTCTCTCTCCGTCCCTCCCCCACCCTAGTTCTCCGACCAGTTACGCCGTCTTCCTGATTAAATATTACAGATTTGATGCCTCGTTAGAAACATAGAAACATAGAAAATAGGTACAGGAGGAGGCCATTCGGCCCTTCGAGCCAGTACTGCCATTCATTGCGATCATGGCGGTGCCTGCCTTCTCCCCATATCCCTTGATTCCACTAGCCCCTAGAGCTCTATCTAACTCTCTCTTAAATCCATCCAGTGATTTGACCTCCACTGCCCTCTGTGGCAGGGAATTTCACAAATTCACAATTCTCTGGGTGAAAAAGTTTTTTCTCACCTCAGTCTTAAATGGCCTCCCCTTTATTCTAAGACTGTGGCCCCTGGTTCTGGACTCGCCCAACATTGGGAACATTTTTCCTGCATCTGGCTTGTCCAGACCTTTTATAATTTTATATGTTTCTATAAGATATCCCCTCATCCTTCTAAACTCCAGTGAACACAAGCCTAGTCTTTTCAATCTTTCCTCATATGACAGTCCCGCCATCCCAGGGATCATTCTCGTGAACCTACGCTGCACTGCCACAATCACAAGGATGTCCTTCCTCAAATTAGGAGACCAAAACTGTACACAATACTCCAGATGTAGTCTCACCAGAGCCCTATACAACTGCAGAATAACCTCTCTACTCCTATACTGAAATCCTCTTGTTATGTAGGCCAACATTCCATTAGCTTTCTTCACTGCCTGCTGTATCTGCACGCCAACTCTCAGTGACCGGTGTACAAGGACATCTAGGTCTCGCTGTACCTCCCCCTTACCTAACCTAGGTAAGGCTACCTTCCCCTCAGTTGTCACATTCCCCTCAGCCAACAATGGACTATTACTCATTTTCCTTGACCATCGCCTTCTTTGATGTCTCGTTTTCACACCTTACCCTTCCATATCTCAATCATTCACTCTCCCCTGACTCTCGGTCAGAAGAAGAGTCACCCATTCCTTCTCCCCAGAGATGCAGCCCGTCCTACTGAGTTACTCCTGCGTTTTGCGTCTATCTTCGGTGTAAACCAGCATCAGCGGGTTCCTTCCTGTAGAGCACACATACTGTCGTCTCTTGGCTGGGAATTTGGTTCGGAGTCGATATCAGTGCAGAGTTCCTCAGTGCGGGGAATTCTGAAGGCGATATAGATTTTCCAGCAGTACTTTGTCTCCTGATTCATGCCAATACTACACGCAATGCTACATCAATGACTGGACTCACACACAGAGCTGTAATAATTCCAAATACACACGGCTTTCACAAAAGCCAAAAATACACGTCTGAAACGTCCAAGTATCACAACATTAAACTTGTCCTTAGGCCAAATGGTGCTATATTTAGCCCATTTTTACACATTGACTTATGTCTTTCATTTAAGCCTGACTTCAAACTTCCAAAGCAAACCCAAGCAAAGAAAAAAAACCACATTGACTTCCATGTAAGCCAGATTAATTCCTGTTTATTATCTTTTTACAAGAGATTATTTTTAGAGAACAAATGTATGTTAAGAGATCATTTTTAATTGCAAGCTGCCAGCTTTCAACAACCATTTTACATCAAAAAGCAGGCTGGTTTTTTTTTTTTAACTGGAAGCACTGCACTTTTCCCCTTCTAGTAACCACGTCACTGTGGGTGCATGACACCTGTTTGCACTTAAAGACTCACTTCTGTTCCACAGACATATTACACCTGGCATTAACCAACCACACATGTTTCCTCTTTGCCCCTCCACCCCATTCTCCATGTCAGCCACCCCTTTGCTGCTATTCAGAAACAAGTGGTGTTAACCGCGACAGACACCGTCAGCCCAGACCATCACGCACACCATCACGCACACCATCACGTACAACTCCTTCATGTTGGAAGGAGCTGCAGACACTGGTTTACACCGAAGACAGACTCAAAGTGCTGGAGCACCCTCAGTGGGACAGGCAGCGCCTCAGGAGAGAAGGAATGGGTGACGTTTCGGGTCGAGACCCTTCTTTTGAGTGAAGAATGCCTGAAGCAGGGTCTACTTCTCTCCAGAGACGCTGCCTGCCCCGCTGAGCTACACCAGCATCTTGTGTCTATCTTCCCACACTGACCTTTCTGTCCTGGGCCTCCTCCATTGTCAGAGTGAGACCCAGTGCACATTGGAGGAACAGCACCTCATATTTCGCTTGGGCAGCTTACATCCCAGCGGTATGTACATTGACCTCTCTAACTTCAAGTAATCCTTGCATCCCCCCTCTCTCTCTCTCTCTCTCTGTTCTTTCCCCACCCTAGTCGTCATACTAGTTTCACTGTCGTCCTGTTGAGGTTCACTGTCTGCACAACTCATTGTCACCTAGCCCATCAGCCAACAATGGACCATTGTGGGCTTCACCTTTCCTTGATCATCTCGTTACTTTTTTGCATATCCTTCTTTCATTTGTTTATATCTCTCTATATCGCTGTCTGTGTCTCCAGAAATGCTGCCTTTCCCGCTGAGTTACCCCGGCATTTTGTGTCTCTCTTTGATGTTACTCCAGCATTTTGCGTCTATCTTCGGTTTAAACCAGCATCTGCAGTTCCTTCCTCCACCAATTAAAAACATGTTCTGTTTTTCATTGCAACGACAGACACGAATTAAGAAATTCATATTTTGTTTCTCTTCGCTGATAATCTCTCCTGAAGTTTAATTGACCGCAGAGAATTAATTCTCCATCTCCCCCCCGAATGTAATTTAAATACTTTGTTGACTGTGCTCGGGATTATGCAGCTTATGCTACATCCTGTCTGTCACTAATATATCTATAACAACTGTCTCATCACAAACTTCCACTTACACTGGAATAAAATTACCTCAGACAGCCAAGCAGCGAGGTGGATCATCCTGTCACAACCACGAAGATAAAGGCAGGACTACAAGCCACAATCCCAAAATATTTCTGTTTGCAATTCATTCAAAGACCTCTTAAGAATATTGATAGAATTAAGATCTTTACTGACAGAATTTCCTCCCTCCCTCCATCCTCCCCACCCCCTCCCCTCCCCCCACCGCCTTCCCATCTCACTACTTTCTGTCCACTGGCTTAACAATCTGCATCTGAAGAAGGGCCTCGACCCGAAACGTCACCTATTCCTTCCCTCCCTTACAAAATTCTTAAGGGGTTGGACAGGCTAGATGCAGGAAGATTGTTCCCGATGTTGGGGAAGTCCAGGGCAAGGGGTCACAGCTTAAGGATAAGGGGGAAATCCTTTAAAACCGAGATGAGGAGAACCTTTTTTTTTTCACACAGAGAGTGGTGAATCTCTGGAACTCTCTGCCACAGAGGGTAGTTGAGGCCAGTTCATTGGCTATATTTAAGAGGGAGTTAGATGTGGCCCTTGTGGCCAAGGGGATCAGAGGGTATGGAGAGAAGGCAGGTACGGGATACTGAGTTGGATGATCAGCCATGATCATATTGAATGGCGGTGCAGGCTCGAAGGGCCGAATGGCCTACTCCTGCACCTAATTTCTATGTTTCTATGTTTCTTTAGATGCTGCCTCACCCGCTTAGTTTCGCCAGCATTTTTATCTACCTTCCTGCTCAGTTACTCCATCATGTTGTGTCTATCTTCCGTGTAAACCAGCATCTGTAGTTCCTTCTTATACAATGCTTCAAACAACCCGTCTCACGCCTTTCCTTCTTATCTCTTGCCGGCTGTTGCTGGCTCTGTTTCGTTCTGGCCTTTTCTATCTTTCAGTCTCACGAAGGGTCTCGTCCCGAAACATCACCTGTTCCTTCTCCCCAGAGATGCTGCCTGATCCGCTGAGTTACTCCAGCATTTTGTGGCATATGATGCTTTGAGTACATCTTTAGAGGAGCCACTATCAAATCGTTCTACTGGAGTATTGATGGTCTGAATGGCCTAATTCTGCTCCTGTCACTTATGAATTTATTGTATTACCCTGGTATAAGGCATTTATTTGGCAGAAGGATTTCAGTCCACAAAGAAGAGCAAAAATCCTGTTTTATCTATATAATTAAAAGTCTCACCTTGACCACTTCCTGTTTGCACTGTGCTTTGATTTTAGAAAAAGCGCTACCCCGTATGGCTGTGGTTTTCTGGCCATCTTACTCAGAGTCCTCCTCCATTGCACAGGCCCTGAGGATTTTTCCCATCGATTAAAAATAAAAGACTTATTAGTGTTTAAATAATCTGGAGATTCTCTCTCCTGTCAATCACTGCCATGTAGGCCATGCCCTTTCCGGTGGGTGGGGGGAGGGACTATAAAACTCGGAAGTGTGGGCGTGGCGCAGTCTGTCTGCAAGATGGCGAGGGAGAGGTCACGACTCTCTGTCTGAGCTGGGAAACTACAGAACACTGTGAGTATGCAATGTACTGGAATAAATGATTTGTTAGCCCTTAATGAAAATGAAATTAGTTGTTTGGCCTGCCCTGTGCTTGAAACTGCAATGGCAATGGAAATGAAGTGAAAATGTAATGAGCTGTTTGGCTTGATCCTGCCATGTGCTTGAAACTGCAATGGCAATGGAAGTGAAATGAAAATGCAATGAGCTATTCAGCCTGCCCTGTGCTTGAAACTGCAATGCATTTGGAAATGAAATGAAATTAGTTGTTTGGCCTGCTTGAAACCACTAATTTCGGCCCACAAAGCCCCTATTAGCCAAGAAACCAGTCCGTTTTGCCCAAAATGCCAGTGATGCCACTTTTCAATTCAATCCGAATTGAGCAGTGAGTAAGTTTGATAGTTATGATATTCTGACCACATCAACGCCTCAATCATGGACTTTTACTGCTCGTAGGAATGAACTTAATGTAGGAAATAATTTTCTGACTCACTAGATGATAGAATGTGTGGCCCAGGAATGGGAAGGTTAACATATGATGAGCGTTTGACAGCACTGGGCCTGTACCCGCTGTAGTTTAGAAGGATGGGGAGTGGGGGGGGGGGGGGGGGGGGATCGAAACTTATCCAATAGTGAAAAGCCTGGATAGAGTGGATGTGGTGAGGATTTTCCCACTAGTGGGAAAGTCTAGGACCAGAGGTCATAGCCTGAGAATTAAATATTCGCATAGCCTGAGAATTAACGGATGTCCCTTTAGAGACATCCTTTAGGCTAGATAGGGCTCTTAAAAATAGCGGTGTCAGGGGATATTGGGGAGAAGGCAGGAACGGGGTACTGATTGGGGATCAGCCATGATCATATTGAATGGTGGTGCTGGCTCGAAGGGCCGAATGGCCTACTCCTGCACCTATTATCTATTGTCTATTGTCTATTTAGCAAGGAAAAAAAAAAAAAATCTCATTTATTCAATTTTTAATTGTCATTGTCAGTGCTTCACATAATTACATTACATTTACACACAGGCAAAGGTGGGTGAAGTGTCTTGCCCCAAGGACACAACAACAGTATGCACTCCAAGCGGGATTCGAACCGGCTCGTCTATTGTCTATTTAGCAAGGAAATGAGAAGGAATTAATTTAGTTAAGAGGGTGTTGAATCGGTGGCACTCATTGCCACAGAAGGCTGTGGAGGCCAAGTCGGTGGATATTTTTAAGGCAGAGATAGATAGATTCTTGATTAGTGCGGGTGTCAGAGGTTATGGGAGAAGGCAGGAGAATGGGGTTCGGAGGGAGAGATAGATCAGCCACGATTGAATGGTGGAGTAGACTTGATGGGCCGAATGGCCCAATTCTGCTCCTATCACTTATGACCTCATCCGCCGGTGGGGAATGTGGGCTTCTGACTTGGTTGATTTTCATCTGTTTACTCCCCACAGAAATTAGTCATTTGCAAAGATCACATGGCTGATTTCCAGTAGCAAAGCTGGTAATTGTTGATGAATACAACTGAATTACAATTGGAGGTATTATTTCGTTGCTGGCACAATCCTTTATGCTATTGTGATAAATAAGTCAGCAGAGTTGAGTCATTATAATTTCCTGAAAACTAGTTTACATGACCAAAAACATCCTGTCTGCAAACTGGTAAAAACATATCCAACATAGTTTATAGCATTTAAATGTAGCCAAAAAAAAAAACTTTGTCGCTGTCTCATGAAAACGTGGGCTAAAGCTGTGGTCAGCTACGAAAGGACTGCAGACTGAAGGAAGGTCTCGACCCAAAACGACACTCATTCCTTCTCTCCAGTGATACAGAAGAGGGAAGGCAAATCATGTCCTACTCTGGGCAAATGAGGGAGGGCACCCAACTGGGGTGTCAGTAGGGGGAGCACCTTGGGTCCAGTGACCATTGTTCCAATAGTTTCGCTTAGTTTAGAGATACAGAGCAGAAACAGGCCCTTCGGCCCACCGGGCCCGCACAGACCAGCGATCCCCGCGCATTGACACTATCCAACACGGGGGCCGATCTTTACACCGACGAGTGTGGGAGGAAACCGAAGATCTCGGAGAAAACCCACGCGGTCACGGGGAGAACGTACAAACTCCGTACAGACAGCGCCCGTAGTGTGGATCGAACCCGGGTATCTGGCGCTGTGAGGCGCTGTCACCTCTACCGCTGCTCCACCTATACAGTTGAGATGTTACACTGCAGTTGTCCACAATGTTGGTGAAGCAGGTCTGTGACTCCACCACTTTCAACTAATTTTTAAGGTATCCAACAAGAAGTTGCGGTAGAGTGGGGCAGCGGGTAGATAGCGCCAGAGACCCGGTTACGACCTTGACCTCGGGAGCTGCCTATGTGGAGTTTGCATGTTCTCCCTGTGACCTGAGGGTGCTCCAGTTTCCTTCCACATCCCGAAGATGTGCAGATTTGTAGGTTAATTGGCCCTCTGTAAATTGCCCCTTATGTGAATGGATAAGAAAGTGAGATAACTTAGTTTAGTTTAGTTTATCGTCACGTGTGCCGAGGTACAGTGAAAAGCTTTGCGTCGCGTCCCACTGTACGAGTTAATTCAAGAGTTCTCCCGAGTTTCCTCTGATTCAAACCTGGAGAATTACGGTAATGGCCGCTCGTAGGTACTCGGGGCTCTCGTGGACATTTTTCAACGATATTACCGCGTTTCCCGAGTACCTGCCGTTAGTGTTACGAGCCGCTAAGAGACGTCCCGAGCTCCGACGCACCCGCTACGTACATTCTATTTGCTTCCACGAGTTTGATATTTTTTTTTAACTCGGGAGAGATCTTGGGTGAACTCGTACAGTGGGACAGGCCATTAACCTGTCAGCGGAAAGACTACACATGATTACTATCAAGCTGTCCACAGTGTACAGATACATGATAAAGGGAATAATGTTCAGTGCAAGATAAAGACCAGAAAAGTTTCCAATGAGATAGATGGGAGGTCAGGACTGCTCTCTAGTTGTTGATGAAATGGTTTAGTCGCCTGATAACAGCTGGGAAGAGCTACTGTGGCACGATGGTGCAGTGGTAAACTTGCTGCCTCACAGTGCCAGAGACCCAGGCTCGATCTTGACTACGGGTGCTGTCTTTACGGAGTTTGTACGTTCTCCCTGTGACCTGCGTGGGTTTTCTCCAGGGGCTCCGGCTTCCTCCCACACTCCAAAGATGTGCACGTTTGTAGGTTAATTGGCTTGGTATAACTAAACAAATTGTCCCTAGGGTGCGTTAGGACATTTAGGTAGTGTTATTGTGCGAGGATCGCTGGTCGGCATGGACTCGGTGGGCCGAAGGGCCTGTTTCCACGCTGTATCTCTAAACTAATATGAATGGGTAATTGCTGGTCAGCATGGACTCGTTGGGCCGAAGGGCCTGTTTCCCTGCTGTGTCTCTAAACTAAACTAAACTAAACTAAAGTAACACTGATTCTGCCACAGTGTAGACGAGACCTTCCACCACTGTAAAACAGATTCTCAGTCCTGAAACTCTTAGCCAAGCAAAGTATGTAGCAGTTTAATCATCTGTAAATTGTTAAATAAACCATGATGGGTTTTACAATGCTGACGTGTTCACAAGATAAGACAACGCACTGTGCGAAACATCATCAAAGTTGTCAGGAAAATGTCAGGAAGAATTTTCATGGAGAAATAGACGTTAAAATACGTTGTCAAATTAAACTAATCCTGAATAATTAGCTTTAGTATGTGGATTTGGTGTCATGTTCCATTTGAATTATCACTAAGGTTTACTGATAAATTTCATTCAAAATTTAAATGTTAAAAATCGAGATGAGTTCTCATATTAGGCAAATGATGTGTACTTTTCAAAATAAAATTGATAGGGTCAAATAAACCAATATGAGACACACATCTTGCCTTTACTACAGATAAATCTACACAGCATACAGCTTTAGTTCCGTGTCTGATAGTCACAAACACAATGCTGGAGTAACTCAGCGGGACAGGCAGCATCTCTGGAGAGAAGGAACTGATGACGTTTCGGGTCGAGACTCTTCTCCAGACTTATTAAGGAACTGCAGATGCTGGTTTAAACCGAAGATAGATGCAAAATGCTGGAGTAAAGGGCCTGTCCCACTGTACGAGGTAATTCAAGAGCGCTCCGGATTTAAAAAAAAATTAAACTCGTCGTAAGCACGTAGAATGTACGTAGCGGGTACGTCGGAGCTCGGGACGTCTCTTAGCGGCTCATAACGCTAACGGCAGGTACTCGGGGAAACGAGGTAAGCTCGTGAAGATTTTTCAACATGTCGAAAAATGCTAAAAATCGAGCCCCGAGTTCTATATTAGGCAAATTACCGTAACTTTCCAAGTTAAAATCGGGGATAGGGTCAAATAGAACTCTGAGAATTAGCTCGTACTTGCCTTTAGGCCCTATAAATCTCAGCGGGACAGGCAGCCATCTCTAGTTCCGAAACCATATAACCACATAACCATATAACAATTACAGCACGGAAACAGGCCATCTCGGCCCTACAAGTCCATGCCGAACACATTTTTTTTTTCCCCTTAGTCCCACCTGCCTGCACTCGTACCATAACCCTCCATTCCCTTCTCACATATGCCTATCCAATTTAACCGAAAATGATACCAATGAACCTGCCTCCAGGGCCTTCCACTGGGAGCTCATTCACACCGCCACCCCTCTCTGCGAAAAGAAGTTCCCCCTCATATTAGCCCCTAAACTTCTGTAGCGGGTAATTCTGAGATCGGGACGTCCTCTTGTTTGAATCGCTAAACCCTAGGTTCTCGGGAAACGAAAGCTTGTGAACATCAACTCTGTCTATCCCTGTCATCACGAAAGACCTCTATCACGAGCCCCCTTAACCGCTGCGCTCCAGTTCGAATAAAGACCTAACTTATTCAACCTATCTCTGTAGCTCGTACAGTGGTTGAGGCCCAGGCAACATTCTAGAAATCTCATGATATGGGTCGTGAAGGAATGGGCAGAACGCAGGTTTCGTCTGAAGAAGAAGGGTCTCGACCCGAGACGTCGCCCGTTCCTTCTCTCCAGAGATGCTGCCTGTCCCGCCGAGTTGGTTACTCCAGCGCTTTGTGGCTTTACCTTCGGTTTAAACCAGCATCTGCAGTTCCTTCATGTACAAGAGCGAGTGTCCGCCCGGATTATTAATTTAATCCCGGCCATGTTCACACACTGACATTCTGTAAGCCAAACACATATTTTAACCTTGCTTGGTTGCTGCCAACAAATAAGCTGTTTCGAAATGATTTCCAGGGCAATGTCTGTTGCCACGGTGATGACATTAAATGAAAAGGACAAAAAATATAGAGGGTGATAAACTGTTTGCTGTGATGACACGCTTGTCTTCTGAGCCTGTGTTCAAATGGTGTATACATGCCAAGATTTTTATGAAAGACCAAATTAAAATCTATCACCATCAGACTGTAACTGACAAGCCATTGTTCACTGAATGTTAACATAATGCTCCATATATTTATTGCAAGACGTTTTCTCGAGCCAACTTAAAACGTCACAGTCCAACAAATTATGACACTGAAACTACTTGTGTGGAGTACTAAAGATGGCATCTCTTTCACAGACTTTGCCTTCAACAGAACCCATTAACTTTAACAGCAGCAGATAAGTTTAAAAAAAAAACCCCATTGAAGGCAAGCTTACCAAAAAACATTCTTCCTCGTTAATTAGTTTAATTTCAACATAAATGCCTTCAAGTGAGGAATTTTTAGACACCAGTCACTTGATAACTTTGGTGTTGAATATCCTATTGAGTTCTCAAGGAATAAATATCTCCGTTACGTATTTTCGAACGGAAATTCTGCTCTCTCTCTCTCTCTCTCTCCCAATTGTATGTTGCAGATAAAATTCAAATGGATTTTAGTTTGTTAGTTTAGTTTATTGTCACGTGCACTGAGGTACAGAGAAAAGCTTTTGTTGCGTGCTAACCAGTCAGCGGAAAGACTAAGTGTCTTAATATTTTATAGAATTGTATTCTGGAGAAGGCAGGAACGGGCTACTGATTGGGGATGATCAGCCATGATCACATTAAATGGCGGTGCTGGCTCTAATGGTCGAATGGCCTACTCCTGCACCTATTGTCTATTGTCTATTGAATGAGGGTTTCGGCCCGAAACGTCACCCATTCCTTCTCTCCAGAGATGCTGACTGTCCTGCTGAGTTACTGCAGCACTTTATAGACAATAGACAATAGGTGCAGGAGTAGGCCATTTGGCCCTTCGAGCCAGCACCGCCATTCAATGTGATCATGGCTGATCATCCCCAATCAGTACCCATTGGTGCTACATATGACAAGTAAACACTCTTGAGTCCTGACTCTTATGAACAAGTCGCATTAATTTGGATCATACTTCCACATCTTCTAAAAGCAGGAACATATAGAGTTGACAAAAAAAACATCCATTGCTTTGGTGCTTTAAGTCTCTTTAAATTTATTTTTAAATTGTACGGCAATTGCGAAATATTTAAAGCTACTTATCAAAAGCGAAGTTTGAATCACAGAATGGGTGGCATGGTGGCGCAGCGGTAGAGTTGCTGCCTCACAGCGCCAGAGTCCCGGGTTCGATCCTGACTACGGGTGCAGCCTGCCCAGGGTTTGTACGTTCTCCCCGTGACCTGCGTGGGTTTCCTCCGGGTGCTCCGGTTTCCACCCACACTCCAAAGACGTGCGGGATTGTAGGTTAATTGGCTTCAGTAAAAACAAATTGTAAATTGTCCCTTGAGTGTAGTATAGTGCTAGGTGGGCCGAAGGGCCTGTTTCCGTGCCGTATCTCTAAAGTCTAAAGTTTAGTTTAGTTTAGAGATACACCGCGGAGGCAGGCCCTTCAGCCCATCGAGTCCGCACCGATCAGCGATCTCTGCACACCGACATTGTCCTACACACATTAGGGACAATTTACACTTATACCAAGCCAGTTTACCTACAAACATATACGTCTTTGGAGTGTGGGAGGAAACGGAAGATCTCGGAGAAAACCCACGCGGTCAGGGGGAAGAACGTACAAACTCCGTACAGACAGCACCCGCAGTCAATATTGAACCCGGGTGTCCGGTGCTGCAAGTGCTGGAAAGGCAGCAACTCTACCGCTGCGCCACCGTGCCACCTAAGAATTACGAAAGTCTAAAGAATGGTGAGGGGGTTGAATGAGGAAAGAGAATTTCCATCCAAAGTCTTCCAGATCTTTTTTTTTTATCTTGTACTTGAAGGACATCTTTTAATTGTTGTGGGGGAACTAAGTTGGCTGCATACTGGATATGTGAACCTTATTTAAATTTTAACTTGAGCAACCTGTAACTCTCTCTGCCATGGGAAAGGTGTATTTTGAATAAGGTGGTTAACAGGATATCTTAGTAATGAGATATGTGCAAGGAATAGCATTCATGTTTCGAGGAGACTCCATCTCGACTTGGATGGGTACGGCAGTGATCTGACAGAAAACACAAACCCGACTCTAGTCAAGTCTTGGTTTCGGAAATGTCATGTGATATAAAGTGGTACACCCAATATCCTGGCAAATTGAAGCAATCAATCAGAATGGACAAAAATTCTACCCTTTGAAACAATGGCACTCTGTCAGTGCAAATGTCTTTTCATTAGTGATCATAAAACAGTACAAGGGAAAACAAACTGTGTGAAACTAGCTGTGGTTTGACAGGGGTGAGGAAATGTATTCCCCGCGGGTGAATGAAAGGAGGAGTCATATGTTATTTATGTTTGTGCATTCACAAACGAATAGGCCTTGTGAGTGGTCGCCATCTGCACAAACAACCTTGTCAGGACGTTTGTTTAAAGAGACGACTCGGTGGATTAAATCACTCATTTCATTTCGCCCGAGAAAAGAAGACCTAACTTCACAACGTGTTTAGTTTAGTTTAGTTTACAGCTTTGGCCCGCCGAGTCTGCGCTGACTAAAGCCCCTGTCCCACTTACGTGTCCTTGGCATGCTAATTACGTGACCTCATGGCCGCGTTGAGGCGCGACGGTCCCGCGCCACCATGCGCCCGCACAGCCGTCTGGAGCGCGTGACGTAATTTGAAGATGGACACAAAATGCAGGAGTAACTCAGCGGGACCGGCAGCATCTCTGGAGAGAAGGAATGGATGATGTTTCGTTTCGAGACTCTTCTTCAGTCTGAAAGAAGGGTCTTGACCCGAAACGTCACCCATTGCTTCTCTCCAGAGATGCTGCCTGTCCCATTGAGATACTCCAGCATTCTGCGACTTGCTAAAAGTGAATGTCTGCTTACTTAGGTTTGCATTGGGGACTAATGCCTGTTGTGAGCCCTCATTAAAATTGAATATTAATGTGGAACAGAAACTGTCCTTATTCTCTCCAGAACCTTCAACCTTCAATCATGACTCCAACTCAAGACAATAGGGTTGTTCATACAATGGCAAAATGTATCAATTTTCCACCCATCCCATTGTCCCCCCTTTGGCACTTAGCTGTGAACTGCAGCCGCAACAAGATGGCCAAGCGTGGTGGTGTCGCAAGTGCCAACGGTTTTCACATTAACATTAAGAAATTCAAAGTCCAGTTTGTGGGGCTGCACGGTGGCGCAGCGGTAGAGTTGCTGCCTCACAGCGCCCGAGACCCGGGTTCGATCCTGACTACGGGTGCTGTCTGTACGTACCTTGTACAGTCATAGGTTGTCGGAGCAGTATTAGGCCATTTGCCCCATTCAATCGCGACTGATCTATCTTTCCCTCTCAACCCCATTCTCCTGCCTTCTCCCCATAACCCCTGATGACCTTACTAATCGAGTTCTCCCCGTGACCTGCGTGGGTTTTCTCTGGGTGCTCCGGTTTCCTCCCACTCTCCAAAGATGTACAGGTTTGTAGGTTAATTGGCTTCTGTAAATTGCAAATTGTCCCTAGTGTGGGTCGGATAGTGCTAGTACATGGGTTGATCGCTGGTAGGGCTGAAGGGCCTGTTTCCACGCTGTATGTTTCTGTGACACTAATTGGAAAATCGGGAAACAAACAGTATTGTAAAGAAAAGAAAAATGAAATTCCAGGTGACGTTTCAGGTTGGAACCCTTCCTCAGTCCATTCAGACCTGAAACATCACCTGTTCTGTTTCTTCAGAGACACTGCCTGACCCATTGAGTGACTCCGGCATTTTGTGCCTATCTTCGATACATCTGCAGTTGCTACCGACACAAACTGAAACGATAGCCGTTTTGGATAACTCCCCCCTCCGATCACCCTCGCAGACAGACAGACCGGAGGTGTTGTGTGTCTACGATCGTGTTCCTACTTTGACAGAGTTATTTTCATGTTGTTGCCTTTATTTAAAGATTAATGCAAGCGTTGATAGTTTTGATTTCCACCGCGCGGAGTATCTGAAGATCAAATGAGTGGTGCTATCAGGTAGATCAGAAGCGGAATCTCTCCTTGGTGAAACACAATGAACAATGTGAATGCATTTGGAGTAAGGCAACATACTCATGTTTTTACAGGGGCCAGGTACACAGGCACCTAACACTCATCATATGAACACCTGTATTGCATTATACATGTGACCAGCTCTTGTTGAAAGCCGGTAACACACCCTGTCTATCTATTATTAAAGTGAGTGGGTGCAGAAATAGAGCGGTTACTCATGTATTACTCATTGGACTGATTTTTTTTTCCCCCCCAATTAATGAGGCCGCAAACAATCTATTCGAGATCTTGATTGGAAGTGGTGTCTGGAGAGCTGCCATATTGATGCATCCACTTACATTGTTAACTGTTGTAAGACCCAGACTCGGTGGATTAGAGTGGAAAGAGCGCAGAGAAGATTTACGAGGATGTTGCCAGGACACGAGGGGTGACAGGGTGGTGCAGCGGTAGAGTTGCTGCCTAAAGGGCCTGTCCCACTGTACGAGATCATTCAAGAGCTCTCCCGAGTTTAAAAAGAAATCAAACTCGTGGTAAGCACGTAGAATGTACGTAGCGGGTACGTCGGAGCTCGGGACGTCTCTTCGCGGCTCGTAACGCTAACGGCAGGTACTCGGGAAACGCGGTAAGCTCGTGAAGACTCGTGAAGTTTTTTCAACATGTTGAAAAATATCCACGATAGCCCCGAGTACCTACGAGCGGCTATTGCCGTAATTCTCGGGGTTCGAATCAGGGGAAACTCGGGAGAACTCTTGAATTAGCTCGTACAGTGGGACAGCCTTTAACAGCGCCTTACTAAACACTCAAGTCCAATCAAAGGGTTCTGACCTGAAACGTCACATGTCCGTTCCCTCTATAGATGCTGCCTGACCTGCTGAGGTCCTCCAGCACTTTGTTTTTTGCTTTTGTATTCTGGACAGCACAGCCTTACAGCGCCTGAGACCCCGGTTCGATCCTGACTACGGGTGCTGTCTGTACAGAGTTTGTACGTGCTCCCTGTGACCGGGTGCTCCAGTTTACTCCCACACTACAAAGACGTGCAGGCTTGTAGATTAATTGGCTTCAGTAAAATTGTTAAATTGTCCCTAATGTGTAGGATAGTGCTGGTGTACGGGATGATCGCTGGTCGGCGCGGACCTGGTGAACTCCATCATCAAGTTTGCTGAAGACACCACTGTTGTGGGGCGTATCACTGATGGGGACGAGTCAGGGTATAGAAGTGAGATCGACCGACTGACCATATGGTGTCAGCACAATAACCTGGTCCTCAACACCAGCAAAACCAAGGAACTGATTATGGACTTTGGAAGTGGTAGGATGGGGACCCACAGTTCCGTTTATATCAACGGGTCGATGGTAGAAAGGGTCAAGAGCTTCAAATTCTTGGGCGTACATATTTCTGAAGATCTCTCCTGGTCCGAGAACACTGATGTAATTATAAAGAAAGCACATCAGCGCCTCTACTTCCTGAGAAGATTACGGAGAGTCAGTTTGTCAAGGAAGACTCTCTCCAACCTCTACAGGTGCACAGTAGAGAGCATGCCGACCGGTTGCATCGTGGCTTGGTTCGGCAACTTGAGCGCCCTGGAGCGGAAAAGACCTCAAAAAGTAGTAAACACTGCCCAGTCCATCATCGGCTCTGATCTCCCTACCATCGAGGGGATCTATCGCAGTCGCTGCCTCAAAAAGGCTGGCAGCATCATCAAGGATCCACACCATCCTGGCCACATACTCATCTCCCTGCTACCTTCAGGTTGAAGGTACAGAAGCCTGAAGACTGCAACGCCCAGGTTCAGGAATAGCTACTTCCCCACTGCCATCAGGCGATTAAACTCAAATGAAACAAACCTCTGAACATTAATAGACATTATCTGCTTATTTGCACCTTATCTGTTTTATTTATTCATGTGTGTATATATTTATACAATGGTATATGGACACACTGATCTGTTCTGTATTCATGCCTACTATATTCTGTTGTGCTGAAGCAAAGCAAGAATTTCATTGTCCTATCTGGGACACATGACAATAAACTCTCTTGAATGTTGAATCTTGAATCTAATGCTAAAACCTAAAACAAAAGTCCAATCAAGGGGTCTGACCTGACAGTGTCTGCCTATTTGCTCTGCCGATGTTGCCAGACCATCAGGTTCCTCCAGCAAAGATAGACACAGGGCGACAGATAGCACAATGGGCTAAGAGTTCGGCTGGCGACCGGAAGGTAGCCGGTTCAAATCCCGCTTGGAGTGCATACTGTCGTTGTATTGGGCGACACTCACCCACCTTTGCCGAATGTAATTGCGGCAGGCGCGGGACCACGCCCTGTGTCTCCCTTTCAAGGGAGATGCTAAAAATGCATTTCGTTGTCTCTGTAATGTACACTGAAAATGACAATAAATTGAATCATTTCATTTCATCATTTCATTTCATTTCATTTCATTTCAAAATGCTGGAGTAACTCAGCGGTTCACGTGACATCTCTGGAGAAAATTAATAGATGAAGTTTCGGGTCAAGACCCTTCTATTCCTTTTCTCCAGAGATGCTGCCTGTCCCGCCGAGTTACTCCAGCTTTTCGTGCCTGTCTTCGGATTAAACCAGCATCTGCAGTACCTTCCTACACAAGAACTAGTGAATAATTGTATGACATGCTTAAAATAACAATATCATCCAACGGGTGATGGGAGATGAAGGATCTCGGCCCGAAACAAATTGATGACTTCATTGACAAAGTAACTAGCATGTTAGATAACAAGGAAGCCAATGGATGTAGCAAATTTTGTGAAACAAAATTTGGTCCGTGAAGTGCCCCATAAAAGATTACCCCATTAGATAAGCATCTGCGGACTTGAATGTAATAGGTTTAGTCCAGGGGGTCAGATATGGGGTATAATGTGTGGGCCAGATATATTGTCAGTGCAGAGGGGCTAGGAGCAAGGCCAAGTGTGCATCCAGAGTCAAGGTCTGGAATAGTACTAGGTGTTCAGTCAAAGCTGGGACAATGGGAGTGTTCAGCACTGGGAACCTAAGCAGCTCTGATCAGGGTAGATTAGGGGGCCAGGTGTAAGGCTGGACTCAGGGTCAGGAATGAGAGAAGTTATGCAACTGGAGTAGTACCAGGTGTGCAGTGAGACCCGGGTTGGTTAACATGGGCCAAGTGTTTGATTATAATCTGATTTCCATACATGAATACACTAAGATCATTCATTTGCCGCACCTGTTGATCAGAGCCTGGGCTCTACTGCTGAATGTAATTAGGAATGTAATTTAGCCTAACCTTATTCATAGCTAATCCAATTTAAACCATAAATATTGCATTCAAGTGTAAGTTGAAAGACTCGCTACAGTATGCACCAGATTGCACAATTTCAAGCCAATGTTGGCAGCCCTGGGGGAGAGGAGAGGACATTGAGGGGGAGGGGATGGGAGGGGGACTGAACGGGACAGGGAGCATGTTAGAGACGGATGAAGGAGGGAAGGGGACATTGAAGGGGAGGGGAGGGAAATGTGGGGGGTGGGTCATTGCGGGTGAGGGGACTGAGGGGGAGGGGAGGGGACATCCCCCACATTTACAGGTGCCCTCCTCTAAGTCCCATTTACAGGTGC
The DNA here is from genome assembly GCF_028641065.1 of Leucoraja erinaceus. Taxonomy (NCBI): domain Eukaryota; kingdom Metazoa; phylum Chordata; class Chondrichthyes; order Rajiformes; family Rajidae; genus Leucoraja; species Leucoraja erinaceus. Next base: position 5,635,795 of record NC_073393.1, read on the forward strand.
CCTCCTCTAAATCCCAATTACAGGTGCCCTCCTCTAAATCCCATTTACAGGTGCCCTCCTCTAAATCCCATTTACAGGTGCCCTCCTCTAAATCCCATTTACAGGTGCCCTCCTCTAAATCCCATTTATAGGTGCCCTCCTCTAAATCACATTTATAGGTGCCCTTCCCTAATTCACCATTTAAAAGATGATCACAAATATTGTTTTTTTGTTCTGATAATAATAATCTGATTCGTAGAGGTTCGGGTCGAGACCCTTCTTCAGACTGAAAGTCACGGGATAGATATGGGTGATGATGTAAAGAACAGATATGAATAAAAGATATGCAAAAAATAACAATGCTAAAGGAAACAGGCCATTGCCGGGTGAGAACAAGCTGGTGTGAGAGGGAGCGAGGAGGAATGCTGGGGGGGCCTGAAGTGAGCAAGACTGAGATGAGAAAAAACTTTTTCACCCGGAGAGTTGTGAATTTATGGAATTCCCTGCCACAGAGGGCAGTGGAGGCCAAGTCACTGGATGGATTTAAGAGAGAGTTGGATAGAGCTCTGGGGGCTAGTGGAGTCAAGGGATATGGGGAGAAGGCAGGTACGGGTTATTGATAGGGGACGATCAGCCATGATCACAATGAATGGCAGTGCTGGCTCGAAGGGCCGAATGGCCTCCTCCTGCACCTATTTTCTTTGTTTCTATGAAACGTCACCAATTCCTCCTCTCCGGAGATGCTGCCTATACCGCTGAATTACTCCAGCATTTTGTATCTGTCTTCAGTGTAAACCAGCATCTGCAGTTCCTTCCGACACAGGTTCCTCCAAAACGTTGTTTTTCACATAGGTAATCTTGGCCAATTGATAGAAACATAGAAACATAGAAAATAGGTGCAGGAGGAGGCCATTCGGCCCTTGGAGCCAGCAACTTCGATCAGAGACAAATAATAAAAACTTACCAGCCACTCTTAGACCAAATTCTCCAGTGAATGGATTATCCTGCTCAGAAATGTATTTGAACCATAATTATATTAACGAAAATCTATCATGGATTTTATTAAACATCACTACACTGAAAGCAAAAGTTATGATCTTTTATATTGATGGCGGGGGTTCTGTTGTCAAATGCACAATTCAGAATAACTGATCTCATTCTCAACCTATTGAATGGAAATCAATTAAATCGGTAAGTTTAATAGCTTCTGTTCATGATACACCACAGAATCCGCTCGCTAAATACTATGGAACATCAATGAGAATAGTATGTTCACATTTTTTCGATTGTAAGTAGTAATTTAGCGAGGAACTTTTTCAGGAGGACAGCTTAACCTAATTAGACTACTTAAAAGTCATACGATTAGGAAAAAGATGATGGGCAAACAATTGTAGGAAATCAATTATGCGGCATGTAACATATTCAAAACCTGCTAAAATTACCCTGTGAAATGTACAAATGCGACCGCAGATGATGTCGAATGTGAGACGTTCCATTGCATGCATAGGATCAACGTGTAATTGATATCGTACTTATTCCTGAGCAGGAGATAGTGCATTAGCAATGTAAATTATAGCTGTAAGCACAGCAAAATTAGACAGTAAAATTATAATACCCAACTGAATCGTGGCGTTTCAAAATCACATTTTTTAAAGTTTCTCCAAGGCTGGGGGGCAGGGTGCTCGGCAACTTAAATTAGACACCATGCTCCCCCTCCCCCACCCACTGTATCGAGTACCTTCCTGTGTAGGAAGGAACTGCAGATGTTGGTGTACACTGAAGATTGACACAAAATGTTGGAGTAACCCAGCAGGTCAGGCAGCATCTCTGGAGAGAAGGAACGCTATTAGTAATTAGAAGGCAGTAATGAAGAGGGGTCTCAACCCGAAACGTCACCCATTCCTTCTCTCCAGCGACGCTGCCTGTCCCGCTGAGTTACTGCGGCATTTTGCATCTATCTTCGAGTAGCTTCCTGGTGTAAATTTTCCACCTTCTCATAGAGTCATAGAGAGTCACAGAGTCTTACAGCGTGGACACATGCCCTGTGGCCCAACACCCACACCAGGTAACATGTCCCAGCTACACTAGTCCCACCTGCCTGAGTTTGGCCCATATCCTCGGTCTGCAGGTGAATGATGAGTTGGCCCGGGTGCTGGACTGCACACAAAGCCCAGCCGGCGGGCCAGCTGAGGAGTTTTGGCCCGGGTCACGCGCAAAGTCCGGCGCCCCATCCAACTCATGAACCGATGATCAGCCATGAGAAGGAGGGGTGGTGGTGGAGGGGTCAGCGGTAAGTGAAGGTCCGAAGGTAGGACAGTTGGCCGGGCTGCCGACCGACTGACGGGGCCACGGGCGAGGCGCTGCTGCTGCTGCTGCACTCCATGGGCTGCACTACATCGGGACGGGTGAGACGGGGCTGGACGTGGCGCTCCGACCCGACAGTCCCCTCGACCCGAGTAGTAGCAGTTAAATATGGGACAAGGGCGGTCCCATATGGGACAAACTAAGTTAACCCAATATACGGGATGTCCCGGCTAATACGGGACAGTTGGCAACCCTAGCCTCATTGGTGACCATCGGACTATCCTTGATTGGACTTTGATAATAATAATAATAATAATTTTATTTATAGAGCACTTTAAAAACAAACATAGCAGCAACAAAGTGCTGTACATCACTAATCATTGACAAAAAAAGTTAATACACACCAAAAATAACAATCAAAAGAAATAGTAGGAAAAGACACGTAAAATAAAGAAACATCAAAAACACCAAAAACAGAAGCAAAGCCTCAGGCATGGTCAAAAGCCAGGGAGTACAAATGTGTTTTAACACTGGATTTGAAGATGGACAGTGAGGGGGCCTGTCTGATGTGCAACGGCAGGGTGTTCCAGAGTGCCGGAGCAGCAACAGAGAAGGCTCTATCCCCTCTGAGCCTCCGACTAGACCTCGGTACCTCCAGGAGCAGCTGACCAGCTGACCTGAGGGACCGGGCAGGAGCGTATGGGTGGAGCAGCTCAGAGAGGTAAGGCGGGGCGAGCCCATTCAGAGATTTAAAAACAAATAACAGTATCTTAAAATGAACTCGAAAGTGCACCGGGAGCCAGTGGAGGGAGGCCAGAATTGGTGATATGTGCTCCCTCTTTCGAGTCCCTGTTAAAAGGCGAGCAGCAACATTCTGAACCTACTTTATGGCTTTCCCTTGCACTAAACCTTTTTCCATTATCATGCACCTGTACACACACAGTGTAAATGGCTCGATTGTAATCATGTATTGTCTTTCCATTCACTGGTTAGCACGCAACAAGAGCTTTTCACTGTACCTCGGTGCACGTGACAATAAACTGAACCCTAGTCTATTAAACGCCCACATGTTTCTCGACTCTCGTTATCTCCCAGATATTCAATCTTGACAAAGTTATTGCCATTAATTTATCTTTAGCAGGAACAAGGCTTCTGTTGCAAGTATTTTTCCCTTCATCTTTTTGTGTTGAATAGCGAGTCTCTTCTCATTTATTTCACTGGAAAAGGTTTCTTTGATGAATGATTTTGATCCTCTCTCCTAATTGGCCTTGTCGCTCAGCCCAGCGTGTGACATCTTGCACTCTCGTGTGCGAATGTTGGCCGTATAATTTTCTCGCACCAGAGTTAGCAAATGTGTCACTCGGTCTGAAGGTAATATTTCAGTGATGCTCCTCGAAACGAGATCCATCGAACGAGCAATCTCCGTGATTCAGAGCTCAAACGGGCGAACACAAAGCTTTGTTAAACAATCATTATTAAAAAAACAGATTCCACAGATCAGCCAGCTGATGAATTCTAAACCCCACTGTGGTTTAAGGTATCTGAAGTGATTTTTCCATGTCTGTGGTATTGTCAGAAGTGACAATGGAGCCAAGGGTACATGGTGCATTGAAGTTACTGAGCATGTCTTTTATGTGGAGTAAAGAGAGGCAAAACTAGCACCTGGGGCATCAGAACAAATGGAAGAATGTTGGCTTCGATCGCAGGGTCACACCTAACTATCATATTATTGGTAATGAGATCTTCATTTGTAAACATAATTCAACTCGGCATTGTGGCGGGGTGGTTGAATCGCTGCCTTACAGCGCCAGAGACCCGGGTTTGATCCCGACTACGGGTGCCGTCTACGCGGAGATTTGTGCGTTCTCCCCGTGATCCGCGTAGGTTTTCCCCCGGGATCTCCGGTTTCCTCCCACACTCCAAAGACGTACAGATTTGTAGGTTAATTGGCTTGGTATAAATGCAACTCGCCCAGAGAGTTGTGAATTCACCCAGAGAGTTGTGTATCTGTGGAACGGAGGTCAAATCACAGGATGAATTTGAAAGAGAGTTAGATAGAGCTCTAGGGGCTAGTGGAATCAAAGGATATGGGGAGAAGGCAGGCACGGGTTACTGATTGTGGATGATCACAATGAATGGCGGTGCTGGCTTGAAGGGCCAAATGGCCTCATCCTGCACCTATTTTCTATGTTTCTATGGGTCAGTTTCAGCGCTATATCTCTAAACTAAAAATAGTCCTACCGCATGGAAACAGGCCCTTTGGCCCAACTTGCCCATGCCGGCCAACATGCCCCTTCAAAACTAGTTTAGTTTAGTTTACTTCAAAGATACAGCGTGGAAACAGGCCCTTCAGCCCACCCAAGCCTGCGCCGACCAGCGATCCCCGCACTAGGAACAATTTACATTTACACCGAGCTATTTAACCTACAAACCTGTACGTCTTTGGAGTGTGGGATGAAACCGGACATCTCGGAGAAAACCCATGCAGGTTACGGGGAGAACGTGCAAACTCCGTACAGACAGCGCCCGTAGTCAGGATCGAACCCGTGTCCTTGACGCTGCGAGGTAGCACCTCTACCGCTGCGCCACCGTGCCACCCTTCGTCCCACCTGCCCAAATCCCTCTAAACCTACCCTATCCATGTACCTGTCCAAACTTTGTACATACACAATTTTGCAAACGTGGATGTACGTAAGGACTGACGTGAAGCATCTCACTCACTGAAAAAACAATCCCAAGTTGCAGGGACTGAGAGTCCATCTGCTGACAATAAAAACCTAATGGAAAATCAGTCAGAGGCCCTGGTGAAATATTATCTTCTGGGGGTGGAAGCCTTCAATCAGTTCAACAGATTCAAGCCCATGCTGTTCGGAACTGAAACTTTCCAAAAAACCTGCTTAGTTCAGTTAATCATTTTAAGGTCCATAAAACAGGCTCATTTGGAACTTACAAGCATCTACATGATTAATCTTCACAAACTCCACTGTAGTTGAAGTTGCATATAATTAGGAACCTAATTAGGAGCAGTAACATAGATTATACCGACCTTACCAAGAAAGGTGGTGCTTATGACATTTTTTGTACATCTTATTACTGATTTTTATTGTAAAAAAACTGCCACCTACAAATGTCACGTAAGTAACAACGGCTGATCCCTTTATCATCTTTACTTTTTTTCATATCTTTCATTCATTTGTTCTATGTCTCTCTCTGTGTCATGGTGGTGCAGCGGTAGAGTTGCTGCCTTACAGCGCTTGGAGCGCCGGAGACCCGGGTTCGATCCTGACCACGGGTGCTGTCCGTACGGAGTTTGTACGTTCTCCCCGTGACTTGGGTTTTCTCTGATATCTTCGGTTTCCTCCCACACAATAAAAACGCACAGGTTTGTAGGTTGATTGTCTTGGTATAAATGTAAATAGTCCCTCGTGTATGTTGGACACACGAGGTTGATGTGCGGGGATCGCTGGTCGGGGCGGACTTGGTGAGCCAAAGAGTCTGTTCCTGCTCTTTATATATAAATCTCTCGTTTCCCTTTCCCCTGACTCTGTCCAAAGAAGGGTCTCGACCTGAAACGTCATTCCTGAAACCAGAACCAGGGGCCACAGTTTAAGAATAAGGAGTAAGCCATTTAGAACGGAGACGAGGAAACACTTTTTCTCACGGAGAGTGTTGAGTCTGTGGAATTCTCTGCCTGAGAGGGCGGTGGAGGCAGGTTCTCTGGATGCTTTCAAGAGAGAGCTAGATAGGGCTCTTAAAAATAGCGGAGCCAGGGGATATTTGGAGAAGGCAGGAACGGGGTACTGATTGGGAATGAGCAGCATTGATCACATTGAATGGCGGTGCTGGCTCAAAGGGCCAAATGGCCTACTCCTGCACCTATTTTCGATTGTCTATTGTCATTCCTTTTCTATAGAGATTCTGTCTGACCTGCTGAGTTACTCCAGATTTTTGTGTCTATATTGGATAAATAAAGATAGACACAATATGCTGGAGTAACTCAGCGGGTCAGACAGGATCTCTCGAGAAAAGGAATAGGTGCCATTTCCGGTCGGGAGCCTTCTTCAGACTAATGTCCCTCACAAGCATAAATATACATAACACTCACTGAAGGTGTAAATTTCATGACATTACAGTCTCAGAAGTAAAAGTTTAATTCTTTACCAGAACTATATCTTTTGATGGTGTTGAGTTTCACTGAGATTTTGTTAACCATAGCAGTATTCTTGTTTCATTTATATGTAGGAAGGAACTGCAGATGCTGGTTTACACCGAAGATATGCTGGAGTAATTCAGCGAGACAGGGAGCATCTCTTCTGAGGTCGGGTCTTGACTGGAAACGTCACCCATTCCTTGTCTCCACAGATGCTGCCTGACCTGCTGAGTTACTCCAGCACTTTGTGTCCTTTTGTGTAAACCAGCATCTGTGGTTCCTTGCCTCTCCGACTGAAACTGCCCGTCCAGTTTCACAGCTGGTGAAATCTCAATCAGCAAACATCTTATTTTTAAATGAATCTAACTAAAAGTTATTCAGAATAAAAAATATAGCTGAAACTAAAATTCTTCCGACATTCTCGCAGGCTCTTCATGCGTCTGTTTGCGTCGTATCGTAGTGATCACGAATAATTTGAATGGATACTTTATTGACAGTCTGAAGAAGGGTCTCGACCCGAAACATCACCTATTCCTTCGCTCCATAGATGCTGCCTCACCCGCTGAGTTTCTCCAGCATTTTTGTCTACCATCTAATGCTTTATTGACAAGTCACCGTGAAATTATTTGTTTTGCGTACCCAAGGTATGCAAATAGTGGCCACATAAAGGTCGACGACAAGGTTACAAAGCATCCCATGCCAGGTTATGGGGAGAAGGCAGGAGAATGGGGTTAGGAGGGAGAGATAGATCAGCCATGATTGAATGGCGGAGTAGACGTGATGGGCCGAATGGCATAATTTGGCTCCTATCTCATGATCTTATGATCTTACGAGGTCCTGCCTTTGTTTCTCCCCCCCCCCCATCACATCGCCCCCCCCTGGGGTGATATCCCTTCCCTTGTCTCTCCACTACACCCTGCTCAGCAATGTCCAGCAGCGGACTATGGGCCTCCCCCACAGAGCCTTGACTTTGGCTGCACCGAGCTTCAGTGTTAATCGATCTAGAGTTTTAATTGACTGGCATATGATGAAAGAATGGATCGACTGGGCTTATATTCACTGGAATTTAGGATGAGAGGATATCTTATAGAAACATAAAAAAATTATTAAGGGATTGGCCAGGCAATATGATCATGGCCAGGCTGGATGCAGGAAAAATGTTTCCGTTGTTGGGGGAGTCCAGAACCAGGGGTCACAGTTTAAGAATTAGGGGTCGGCAAGGAATGGGTGACGTTTCGGGTCGAGACCCTTCTTCACACTGATGAAGTTTGATGTCTGGTTTAGTTTGAAGAAGGGTCTCCACCCGAAACGTTGCCTATCTCCTTCGCTCCATAAATGCTGCTGCACCCACTGAGTTTCTCCAGCACTTTTGTCTACTTTCTCCAGAGATGCCGGACTGTTGACCCATCGAGTTACTCCAGCACTTTCCGTTTTACACGATTTATTCCACGTTATATTGTGCAGTGTAAAAACAACTTGAACATCCAGTCCAATATCCAGGCCGACATATTTAATTCTTCCGCTATATTACGAGCTGAAGTTTACCTTCCTTAATTGGTGAATACTCAGCGAGGAACAGTTGTGTTGGAGTGGGAGTGCTTGCTCTTTCTTTGATCTGACTAATTGCTACTGTAAATTCAGGTTAACAAGAAGACGTGCCCCCAAGCTAGTGAAACCTTCCTTTCAGATGCAGATTAGGTTGGGCTTGGTATGCGCTAACCAAATGGTGTGAGCTGCAGCCTGGGCTGAAGAAAGGTTGCTGTTCCAGCTCGCCTCAAGCAGTTTGTTGGTGGTCCTTGCCCCAGTTCATCCCCTGCATCATGTTTGATCACCTCTGGGGTCCCCGTGCCAAGCTAACGTCCAACTCCCTGCCCACCCCACCGGGCAGCAGCTCCTCTCAGTCTGAAGAAGGGCCTCGGCCCAAATCGTCACCCATTCCTTCTCTCCACAGATGCTGCCTGTCCCCGCTGAGTTACTCCAGCTTTTCGTGTCTATCTTCGTTGTAAACCAGCATCTGCAGCACTTCCTTCCTGCACACTCCTCTCAGAGTCGAGCAAGAGGCCAAAGCCAGAGAGCTCTGGGAGTCACCAATTCCCTGGATACTGACACTGGAAATGCATAAGCTCATAAGTTACTGGAGCAGAAAAGTTTTCATTCATCATTCATTCATTCATTCATACAATCATTCATTCATTAGGCCATTCGGCCCTTCAAGTCTATTCCGGCATTCAATCGTGACTGATCTATCTATCACTCTCAACCCCATTCTCCTGCATTCTCCCCGTTACCCCTGACACCCGTATGAATCAAGATTCTATCTATCTCTGCCTTAGAAATATCCACAGCCATCTGTGGCAATGAATTCCACAGATTCACCACCCTCTGACTAGAGAAATTCCTCCTCATATCCGCATCCCCCACTCCAGATGCCCCTGAAAATCGACACCTACATGGTGCAAATGTTTAGGATAAAACTAGGAGAAGAATTTATATCATTTACCAAGCAACTGATTAAATTCAATTTGATGTAGGGAATGTGTAGGAAGGAACTGCAGATGCCGGTTTACACCGAAGGTAGACACAAAATGCTGGAGTAACTCAGCGGGACGGGCAGCATCTCTGGAGAGAAGGAACGGGTGACGTTTCGGGTCTGAAGAATGGTCTCAACCCGAAATGTCACCTTTTTCTTTTCTCTGTGGATGCCTGACCCGTTGAGTTATTCCAGCATTTTGTGTCTATCTGTGATCCAGGGATTACTGTACAAAGGAGGTGATAGAGTCATAGTGATACAGCATGGAAACAGGCCCTTCGGCCCAACTTTCCCAGACATGTCCCATCTACACTGGCCCCACCTGCCTGCATTTGGCCCTTATCCCTCTAAACCTGTCCTATCCATGTACGTAAGTACATGTTTCATAAACATTGTGATAGTGCCTGCCTCAACTACCTCCTCTGGCAGCTTGTTCCATGCACCCACCCCCCTTTGGACGACAAAGTTATTGCTCAGGATCCTATGAAATCTTTCCCCCCCTCACCTTAAACCTATATCCTCTGGTTCTCCATTTAACTTCCACTCCGGGCAAGAGACTATGTGCCTGTACCATGAAGATAGATGAAAAATGCTGGAGTAACTCAGCGGGACGGTGACGTTACGGGTCGAGACCCTCCTTCAGGCGTCACCCGTCCCTTCTCTCCAGAGATGCCGCCTGTCCCGCTGAGTTACGTAGACACATAGAAACATAGAAAATAGGTGCAGGAGTAGGCCATTCGGCCCTTCGAGCCTGCACCGCCATTCAACATGATCATGGCTGATCATCCAACTCAGTGTCCTGTACCTGCCTTCTCTCCATACCCCCTGATCCCCTTAGCCACAAGGGCCACATCTAACTCCCTCTTAAATATAGCCAATGAACTGGCCTCAACTACTTTCTGTGGCAGAGAGTTCCAGAGATTCACCGGTACATAAAATTGCTGGAGAAACTCAGTGGGTGCAGCAGCATCTATGGAGCGAAGGAAATAGGCGACGTTTCGGGCCGAAACCCTTCTTCAGACTGAGCACTGAGATCCAGAGATTCACCACTCTCTGTGTGAAAAAGGTTTTTCTCATCTCGGTCCTAAAGGATTTCCCCCTTATCCTTAAACAGTGACCCCTTGTTCTGGACTGCCCCAACATCAGGAACAATCTTCCTGCATCTAGCCTGTCCAACCCCTTAATAATTTCGTAAGTTTCTATAAGATCCCCCATATATGTAAGATTACTCCAGCATTTTGTGTCTATCTTCGGTGTAAACCAGCATGCGCAGTTCCTTCCTACACATGTACGTCCACCCGATCTATTCCTCTCTTGAGATATCCACGACAAATACTTGATATCGCCGACTGGTTATGGATGGAGTTCATATCCCACCTTCCCCGAGCTGGTAAAAAAAAAACGGAAGATTCAATTGTACGCTTTGCCAATCAGCAGCAGATTGCAGCTCAATTATTTTTGTGTCGGTTGATGATCCAGAGCTTAATTTAATCTTCATTACACTCCAGTCATTTTTCAATTATATTTGCCATCAAAACGTTAACACATCTTTAGGCCAGTTAGTGCTTCAGTCAGCGTTCGACAAAGGGTGCTGAGTGCCAGAGCCCATGTCATTATTACACAATTACCCAGAACATTTTGCATACATTCTTGGAGGAATTTGTAGATAAAATGGGCCTGTTCTAACATTAATCTCATGACAATATGCTGCAGTCTTGAGCCGCGATGCCGTTGTAATCCGCTGTAGTCCTTCTTAAGTGCGACTGAAACAGGGTGAAGTTAAGCAGGTTAGCGTATTAGTAGATTGCAATGCAGACTCATTTCATCTTGATCTATGTGCTAAATCTGCCAAGTTCACTGGAAGTATGGAAGGAATTTACCGAACGAAAAATAGATTTTAGGTTTAGGCTCAGGCTTATTATTGTCATGTTTACCGGCTTGTATTGAAAAGCTTTGTTTTGCATGCTGTCCCAAACAGATAACACAAAATGCTGGAGTAACTCAGCGGGACAGGCAGTGTCTCTGGATAGAAGGAATGGGTGACGATTTGGGTCGAGACCCTTCTTCAGACAGAGCTATACCATACATCAAACTCAGGTATAACAAGCAGAGCGAAGGGGGAGATACAGAGTGCAGAATATAGTTTCCGCATCGAAGAGCATCAGTTCCACAGGCAAAGTCCACAATGGGGTAGAGGTGAATCCGACAGTGCCCTTGATAATGGAAGGACCGTTCAGAAGCCTGGTAACAGAGGGGAAGATGCCGTTCCTGAGTGTGGTGGTGTGCGCTTTCATAGTTCTGTTCCTTCTGCTGGACAGGAGCGGGGAGAGGCAGGAATGACAGGGTGGGACAAGTCGTTGATTATGTTAGCTGCTTTTCCGAGCCAACATGAAGTTTAGTTCGAGGTTTGAAAGGATTTAAGACTTAATTCCAGAAAGAACGTTCAGAATCCAAGGGCGGCACGGTTGCGCAGCGGTACAGTCGATGCCTCACGGCGCCAGGGACCTTGGTTCGATCCTGACTACGGGCGATGTCTGTACGGAGTTTGTACATTCTCCCCGTGAACACGTGGGTTTTCTCCGGGAGCTCCGGTTTCCTCCCACTCTCCAAAGACGTGCAGGTTTGTAGGCCAACTGGCTTGGTATAAATAGAAATTGTCCCTAGTGTGTGTAGGGTACGTGTTAGCATGTGGAGATCGTTGGTCGAAGGGTCTGTTTCTGCATTGTATCTCTGGAGTAAACTCAACTAATCATATTCAGTTTTCTAAATGATGTTGTTTTTTCCACAGAGCTGTCTGGATTTGTTGCAGTTTACAATAAAACGTTCAACGCCATATCAAACCCGATCTCAGACGAGTCTGTAGAAAACGTGTTTGATAATACTTTGTTTCTTAAGCCAGTTTGCAACCAGATTTACTGTATTTGTATTAAGTAGAAATAATAAAAAATATTGGTGAATGTACATCCAGCGCATGTTATTGACAAGGATTGGTTTCCAAGTTAATAGCCCTGTCCCACGGCACGAGTTCATTCTAAGAGCTCTCCCGAGTTTAAAAAAAATCAAACTCGTGGTAAGCACGGAGAATGAACGTAGCGGGTACGTCGGAGCTCGGGGATGTCTCTTAGCGGCTCGTAACGCTAACGGCAGGTACTCGGGAAGACTCGCTAATGGCAGGTAAGCACGGGAAGACTTGTGAAGATATTTCAACAAGATGAAAAATGTTCACGAGAGCCTCGAGTACCGACGAGAGGCCATTGCCGTAAATCTCCGAGTTCGAATCAGGGCAAACTCGGGGAGAGCTCTTGGAATGAACTCGTACCGTGGGACAGGGGTTTTAGTTTAGCTTAGAGAGACAGCGTGTAAACTGGCCCTTCGGCCCACTGTGCCCATACGGACCATCGGTCACCCCCTCACACTAGTTCGACTGTGTGTTACCCCCTACGTTTGCATCCACTGCCGACATAGTGGAGCCACTTTGCAGAGGGCCAATTAACCTCCAAACCGACATGGTTTTGGGATGTGGGGGGAAACCGGAGGCACCAGGACGGAAACCCAAGTGGTCACAGGGTGGTCACGGTGGTGCAGCGGTAGAGTTACTGTCTTACAGCAAATGCAGCGCCATAGACCCGGGTTCGATCCCGACTACGGGTGCTGTCTGTACGGAGTTTGTACGTTCTCCCCGTGACCTGCGTGGATTCTCTCCGAGATATTCGGTTTCCCCCCACACTCCAAAGACGTGCAGGTTTGTAAGATAATTGGCTTGGTAAATGTAAAAAAACAAATTGTCCCTAGTGTGTGTAGGATAGTGTTAATGTGTGAGGAGCATGGACCCGGTCTGTCGAAGGGCCTGTTTCCGTGCTGTATCTCCGAACTAAACTAAAACAAAATGTCTCATTGAAACATATAAGATTGGTAAGGGCTTGGACACGCTGGAGGCAGGAAACATGTTCCCGATGTTGGGGGAGTCCAGAAACAGGGGTCACAGTTTAAGAATAAAGGGTAGGCCATTTAGGACTGAGATGAGGAAAATGTTTTTCACCCAGGCAGTGGAGGCCAATTCACTGGATGTTTTCAAGAGAGAGTTAAGGGCCTGTCCCACTTAGCGATTTTTTCGGCGACTGCCGGCGTCATATTAGTGTCGCCAAAAGATCTTGAATATTTCAAAATCCAGCGGCGACAAAAAAATGTTGCGACACTTGAAAAAATACCGCGAGTCAATATCTCACCACGCCACGTCACCGCCGTGTATTTTTCAGTGACCTCATAGAAACATAGAAAATAGGTGCAGGAGGAGGTCATTCGGCCCTTCGAGCCAGCACCGCCATTCATTGTGATCATAGAAACATAGAAACATAGAAATTAGGTGCAGGAGTAGGCCATTCGGCCCTTCGAGCCTGCACCGCCATTCAATATGATCATGGCTGATCATCCAACTCAGTATCCCGTACCTGCCTTCTCTCCATACCCCCTGATCCCCTTAGCCACAAGGGCCACATCTAACTCCCTCTTAAATATAGCATTTGGCTGATCGTCCCCTATCAATAACCCGTGTCTGTCTTCTCCCCATATCCCTTGACTCCACAGAACTCTATCTAACTCTCTCTTAAATCCATCCTGTGACCTGGCCTCCACTGCCCTCTGTGGCAGGGAATTCCACGAATTCACAACTCTCTGGGTGAAAACGTTTTTCTCACCTCAGTCTTAAATGACCTCCCCTTTATTCTATACGTCGGTCAATGAGACCGGCAGTTGCCGAAAAAAATCGCCATTGGGACAGGACCTGTAGATTTAGCTCTTAGTGCTAACCGAATCAAGGGATATGGAGTAAAAAGCAGGAAGGGGGGTACTGTTTCTGAATGATCAGCCACGATCATATTGAACGGCGGTGCTGGCTCGAAGGGCCGAATGGGCCTCCTGCACCTATTGTCTATGTTCCTACATCTCTCCTCCCCCTGTCCCCTCACTCTCAGTCTGACGAACGGTCTCGACCCGAGACGTCATCGACTCCGTTTCTCCAGCGATGCTGCCTATCCCTTTCTCAGTTGCTCCAGCATTTTGTGTCTGTCTTCAGTGTGAAGTTTAGATGCAGCTTATGGTGCAATATGCCCTGGTGTTGTGTGAAAACAGCACTCCTCCATTTTAGCCTCAAAGCACTGATATGTTTCAGACATGCTTCGTAAAACCTAAGTAAAAATTAAAAAAAAAAAAGAAATACTTGCAGTCTATCAGCTCTGAGATGCTGCACTTAAAATAGTACTAATTGGTACTGTGATTTTTTTTTTAAATGGAAGAACAATTCGGCTTTGTGCTAAGCTCACATCTACAACATTCTTTCTTTTGTCATTAAATTACTGGAGGTGACAGGAAGGGTTTTTCTTCTGTCTTGTAATAGACCAGGCACTGAGTATTTCTAAAACACTTAGTAAAATGACAAAAAAACTGTTTATCACCTGCAGCGGCTTCTTGCAGTCAAATAAAATAATACCAGACTTCCTCTGTCATACACAGAGAGTCAAAAACTAAACGGGATCTGTGGGCAATATTACTTCTGTTTAATAAACACAAAGTGTCGGTGTAACTCAGTGGGACAGACAGCATCTCTGGAGAGAAGGAACGGGTGACGTTTCGGGTTGGGACCCTTCTTCAGTCAGGGGAGAGGGAAATGAAAGATATAGACAATGATAGAAACATAGAAACATAGAAAATAGGTGCAGGAGGAGGCCATTCGGTCCTTTGAGCCAGCACCGCCATTCATTGTGATCATGGCTGATCGTCCCCAATCAATAACCCGTGCCTGCCTTCTCCCCATATTCCTTGACTCCACTAGCCCCTAGAGCTCTATCTAACTCTCTCTTAAATCCATCCAGCAAGTTGACCTCCACTGCCCTCTGTGGCAGGGAATTCCACAAATTCACAACTCTCTGGGTGAAAACGTTTTTTCTCACCTCAGTCTTAAATGACCTCCCTTTTATTCTAAGTCTGTGGCCCCTGGTTCTGGACTCATCCAACATTGGGAACATTGTTCCTGCATCTAGCTTGTCCAGTCCTTTAATAAGTTTATATGCTTCTATAAGATCCCCCCTCATCCTTCTAAACTCCAGCGAATACAAGCCTAGCCTTTTCAATCTTTCCTCATATGACAGTCCCGCCATCCCAGGGATTAATCTCGTGAACCTACGCTGCGCTGCTTCAATCACAAGGATGTCCTTCCTCAAATTAGGAGACCAAAACTGTACACAATACTCCAGACGTGGTCTTACCAGAGCCCTATACAACTGCAGAAGAACCTCTTTACTCCTACACTGAAATCCACTTGTTATGAAGGCCAACATTTCATTAGCTTTCTTCACTGCCTGCTGTACTTACAGTGATCGGTGTACAAGGACACCTAGGTCTCGCTGTACCTCCCCCTTACCTAACCTAACCGCATTGAGATAATAATCTGCCCCCTTGTTTTTGCCGCCAAAGTGGGTAACCTCACATTTATCTATATTATACTGCATCTGCCACGCACAGAGAAATATTGAACAAATGAATGAAAGATATGCAAAAAGGTAGCAGGCCTCCGTTAGCTGTGGGCTTGGTGAGAACGAGTAGTCTGGGTTCTTCTTTTCGTGACCATCTTGTTACAGATATTGTCCTCGCTATCATCGTCCGTGAGAAAGGTGGCAACCCTAGCCGAAGGGCCTGTACGCACGCCGTATATCTCTAAACTAAACTAAACTACAAAAGGGTGAACTGCAGAGCAGATAATAGACCAGTGTATCACGCGGCTAAAATATTCAACCTTAACAGAAAATTAATGGACACTCGGAGCGAAGGCCTATTATGGTGCTGCTATCTCAGAGGCTTGTTTCCTCGTACCTCTTCGACTACAGTTTCCGTGATTTACATTGCAGTTAATGGTTGAGGCTGGGGTTTTATGGCTTTTAACTAATATAATGCTCGTCATTTAAAATGTTTACACAGTGAAGTCAGGATGGTATCTTGAAACAAACGGGGCACACATTTGATGCTCGATCACAATAAATAGTCCAAATGTAACCTCTGAGAATGCACTTCTCATTTCAATAAATAGACATAAATGCAGGCAGCTGGACCTAAGTACGGATTGGCCTCCCATCTTTTGTCTTACCCTGCATGTCAGCATTGGAGTATAACTCAATTGCTGTGAAGCAGCAGAATAAAATATTTATTTTTCTTCTCCTTGGGAATATGAATACAACATTGGTCAATATATATTCATAAGGGACTTTAACGTTTATAGGCGCTACGAAATAACAATATTTTAAGTCTAAGTCATTCATTTTCTCAGGAAGACAACAATCCCATTTTTTTTTGCATGGTGCTTACAATAACAGTGTGCCTTAAATGCAAAGTACAAAATAATACTTTTAGTAGAGATGATTTTGCAAACATTTTTTTTTCCGTTGGGCTTATAAGTGCCACCTGTCCCCTCCATCTATGTAGTTAAGGTGTTAAGTTATGAATGTTCAGTGTGAGAGTCATCAGTCATTTGGCTCTGTTTGCAGGGTGTAAGCACGCAAGTTGTTTTACTGTGAAACATGTGTCAGCTCATTATGGGGCAGTTGTACACGACAGGTGAATGGGCATTCTTCAATATGTAAATAATCACAGTAAGCTATTATCACGGATGGTAACGCATCATAAAATATGCTACATAAAACAGAAGATTGCAGTATAATTTGACAGCACCAAATATACTTTTACGCCTGCAGTTAGATTATTGCTTCGGAGATAGACACAAGAAGCTGGAGTAACTCAGCGGGTCGGGCGGCATCTGTAAGGAAAAGGAACGGGTGACGTTTCGGGTCAGGACCCTTCTTCAGAATGAGAGTCAGGGGAAAGGGAAACAATGGATATAGACGGTGATTCTAGAGAGATATAGTACAAATGAATGAAAGATTCGCCAAATAGTAACGAGGATAAAGTAAACAGGCCATTGTTTGTTATGGGCTGGGTGAAAACCAGTTACAGACAATGAAACTCAACAAGACGGCTATGAAGCTAGTATGACGGGTGGGGGAGGGACAGAGAGAAGGGAGATGTGAGGGTTATTAAAGTTGGAGAAATCAATATTCATACCGAAGATAGACATTAAATGCTGGAGTAACTCAGTGGGACAGGCAGCATCTCAGGATAGAATGAATGGGTGATGTTTCAGGTCGAAACCCGTCTTCAGACTGGTGAAAAGATTTTTCCACAACTCAGTCCTAAATGGTCTACCCTTTATTCTTAAACTGTGACCACTGGTTCTACGCTCCCCCAACATCGGGATTTTTTTTTTTACGGCATCTAGCCTGTCCAAACCTTTAAGAAGTGTTGGAGTAATTGAAAGAAAGACACAAAATGCTACAGTAACTCAGCGGGTCAGGCAGCATCTCTGGAGAAAAAGGGTGGGTGACGTTTCGGGTCGGAGCCCTTCTTCAAAACTTGTAGCAAATTAAAGGTTGCAAAGGATTTTTATTGTCACGTTAATAATAATAATAATAATAACAAGAATAATACACCTTATTGTCATTGTAAATACATCCAACAAAATTTCAGGCGCACTGCCCGAGCGGAGCTCCAACGTAACAGATAAATAATAACTAATAACGAATACAAAAACGGCAAGTAAACGTCAAATCAAGTCATAATGTGTAATATTTCACAGTATAGTATTGCGGCAGTACAACATATTGGCCATTCAGTTCAGTGCGGTGATGGCCTTGGGGTAGAAACTGATCGTTAATCTTGTGGTGTGTGACGTGTAAAGGGCCCGCCCCACTTGGCCCTCATTTGGGCCTCATTTATATGTAAATTAGGCCGACGCGTCGCATTGCGCATGGTGAGGCGTGGAATCGTATGCGGTGGCGCGCGGTATCGCGCGGCGCTCCACGAATTGGTACAGGAATGAAATCCTCACGCGCCACCTGCGTCACGTATCACGTATGCACGCTGACGCATTGGGTACGCACACGCTGACGCATTGGCGTCATACGCTGGCGTCCCGATGTCTCACGTGTATCGCGTGGTGACGCATGGTTACGTCACCGTGCGTCAACGTCCTGCCGCGCGCCGCAGGGTATTCAAATGATGTCACGCGCAACAGGCGGCTGTGCTGACGCGTGATGACGCCTGATTTGCGCGGGACGTCGCGCATCACGACCCGTTGACTTATTTTACATATGACGCGTAAATGATGCGCAAATGGCGGCCAAGTGGGACAGGCCCTTAACGCTTCCCTGTGGGCAAACAAGTGATGTGCGAGATGGGATGAATCCTTTAGTATACGTGATGCCTTCCGCGGGCAACGAGAGCTGTAGATCTCTTCCGGGGCCGGCAGGTGTGTGTTGGTGATCTTCTGGGCCTTGTGGATGGCTCTCTGCAGAGCCCTCTTGCCATACCACACCAGGATGCCACGTGTCAGGCCACTCTCTATGGCGCAACGCTAGAATGACACAAGCAACTGTTGTGGCAAGTTGACTTTCCTGAGTGATCTTAGAAAGTCAAGCTGTACCAATTTAGGTACAGTGATATGCAAATTACTATACAGCCATACTAAATAAAAAGCAACAAGCCACACCCACGACACAAAAGTCAACATAAACATCCACCGCAGTGAGTCAGGCACTAGCTCTGGAGAACGTGGATAGGTGACATTTTAGGTCAGGACCTTCTTTTGGGAAAAAAAACATATTTGAGTCTTTTGTTATGATACGTTAATATTAGCAGCTCATGGGGTTGGAGATCAGCGACTGAGTTTGAGTGAGTTTGATCTACGCTCATTGGCGTCAAACCCACTGTTGCCGAATATTTTTCAACATATTGAAAATTTAGCGGCGGTCAGAAAGACGCTACGACATTTTGCGCGACTGAGGAGACGACTCCCGGCGAACATGTGGCGACAAACTAGTCGCCTGTAGTTGCCTCAAAAAATCACCTGCGTGGGACATGACCATTGGGCTCTACCGCCGAATTTCAATGCCAGTCTTGAAAACTTAAATGACCTTAAAAAGCAAAAGAAAAACTAAACGGAGCGCTGGGGTGGGAACAGGGAGTCCACGTGTGCTGGTGGTGGACTGGGAGGAGGAAAGAAAAATTCACCAAGGAAAGAAAATTTCTTTGGCACCACTCAATCCTGGCCAAGTCTCTGTGGTAAGAGAGGGGACGCCAACGTGAGAATGAATGGTGTTTTTCTAACCTTAAGCCACCGTGGAATAAGACAACTGGAAAGATTCACAAAACAAATTGCAGGTAAAGGAGGCCATCGCTCAATTAAAATTAAATTTAACACCCTTGTCTAATACTGTAGGAGTAAACAATTTTTATTAGGCAGCAAAGTCATTCTGTTCAAGGTTGTGAAAGCATTCTGTCCCCTCTTGGGTAAGTTATTGCCCTTGAAACCTACAGAATTACCTCCATAAAAGTATCAATGGCTTTAAGCATTCCAAAAAATGCATGCTCATAAGTGATAGGAGCAGAATTCGGCCATTCATAGCAACAGAGAAAATAGTTGCAGGAGGAGGACATTCGGCCCTTCGAGCCAGCACCGCCATTCATTGTGATCATGGCTGATCGTCCCCAATCAATAACCCGTGCCTGCCTTCTCCCCATATCCCTTGATTCCACTAGCCCTACAGCTCTTTCTAACTCTCTCTTGAATCCATCCAGTGACTTGGCCTCCACTGCCCTCTGTGGCAGGGAATTCTACAAATTCACAACTCTCTGGGTGAAAACGTTTTTTCTCACCTCAGTCTTAAATGGCCTCCCCTTTATTCATTCAGCCCATCAAGTCTACTCCGCCATTCAATCATGACTGATCTATATATCCATCCTAACCCCATTCTCATGCCTTCTCCCCGTAACCCCTGGTACCTGTCAGTAACAAAAGTGACAATTTAGAACACAACGGGACGATCAAAACACCTTTAGTCTTCTAGTTAAGTTTATTGTCACGTGTATAGGGGTACAGTGTAAAGCTTTTTCGCTGCGTGCTAGCCAGTCAGCGGAAAGACTACACATGATTACAATCTTTAGACTCTGGAGTTTAGAGGCACAGGGTGGAAATCCTTCGGCCCACCGAGTCCACGCTGACCAGCAATCACCCCGAACACTAACACTATCCTACACACACTGGGGACAATTTTATCAATCTTACCGAAGCCAATTCAACTACAAACATGCACGTCTTTGGAGTGTGGGAGGAAATCAGAGCACCTGGAGGAAACCTGGAGGACATCACTGGGAGAACGTGCAAACTCCACACAGACTGTTGCCAAGATCAGGATCGAATCCGGGCCTCTGGCGCTGCGAGGCAGCAGCTCCACCCGCTGCGCCACTCACATTGTGCTGGCCAACTCTATCTGAAAAATATTTTGTCTACATTCACTTCAGCAGCCTCATGTTGTTTAAGATGAGTTTGCTGGTATCACCGCTTAAAATCGTGATTAATGAGTCACATCTCTATTGCAATTTGTGCGCGGGATGATCAAGTTAGTATCAAATATATGCTTCTTTGTCCATTGAGATCCTGGAGCCAACAGTCACCGCATATGTACAAGTACAGATGTTGCTTTACTGTTTTGTTTCCGAGCCAAATCTGCTACAGTATCTCTCCACTGGCAGCAAGCTATTAATTTCACTGTCTGTGTGGGTCCTTTTTTAAAGTATGTCTTACGATACTCTCAGCTAGATGAATCACCTGCTGCACTGACAACACCTTAAAAGCAGGTATCGGCAAATCTGATGTGGAGGAGGGAACTGCTACACCGAAGAGCGGCACGGTGGCGCAGCGGTAGAGTTGCTGCCTTGCAGCACCGGAGACCCAGGTTCGATCCCGACTACGGGTGCTGTCTGTACGGAGTTTGTACATTCTCCCCGTGACCTGCGTGGGTTTTCTACGAGATCTTCGGTTTCCTCCCACACTCCAAAGGCGTACAGGTTTGTAGGTTAATTGGCTTGGTACGAGTCTAAATTGTCCCTAGAGTGTGTAGGATAGTGTTAATGTGCGGGGATCACTGGTCGGTGTGGACTCGGTGGGCTGGTGAGCCTGTGTTTCCGCGCTGTGTCTCAGGGCGGTCACGGTGGCGCAGCGGTAGAGTTGTTGCCTTGCAGCGAATGCAGAGCCAGAGACCCGGGTTTGATCCCGACTACGGATGTTGTCTGTACGGAATTTGTACATTCTCCCCGTGACTTGTATGAGTTTTCGCCGAGAACTTTGGTTTCCTCCCGCAGTCCAAAGACATACAGGTTTGTAGGTTAATTGGCTTGGGAAATGTAAACATTGTCCCTAGTGGGTGTAGGATGGTGTTAATGTGCGGGGATCGCTGGTCAGCATGGACCCGGTGGGCAGAAGGGCCTGTATCTCTAAACTTAACTAAACTAAATTAAAATAGACACAAAATGCTGGAGTAACTCAGTAGGTCAGGCAGCATCTCTGGAGAGAAGGAATGGGTGGCCAGTAGTGGGATCCCGTTGGGATGGCAAAAATATTGGAGGATTATATGCTGTGAGTACAGTCAAGCCCAACTCACACACAAAAGATAATAATAATAATAATAAATTTTATTTCAAAGTCTCAAGGACACCTTACAGAAAATTAACAAGAGAGAAAAAGCATATAGTCGGAGTAAAATAAATAATAAGGACATCACCAATACACAAATTAAAGACAGAATTCGCTCCAAAGACAAAAAATCAAAAACACAATGTGAAGAGAGAGCAGCGGCAGCTAAAGCGCGCCAGCGTCCACTCTCCCTTCCGACAGCCATCTTGGACACAGACTAACATATTCACATTACACACAGAAAATCATCCCCCCACAATGGATACCACTGTGGGGGAAGGCACAATGTCCAGTCCCCATCCCCAGTTCTCCCAAAGATAGAGTGAAGGGGAAGATACAGAGGGCAGAATATAGTTCTCAGCACTGTAGCGCATCAGTTCCAGAGACAAAGTCCAATGTCCACAATGAGGTAGAGGATTAGTTTAGGTTTATTTATTGTCATGTGGGGGAGGTCTTTGATTGCTTTCCTGTAGCAGCATTAAATGTAGATGGAGTCAATGGTGGAGAGGCTGGCCTGAGGCTTCATCCGTAGCTACCAATATTTGCACCTCGTTTCAGAGTTACACGTTTGACGAAATGGAGGAATTTCTCCATGCAAAGAGGAATCAGTTCCCAGTTATAGAAGTGTACTCGTATTTTCTTTTCAGCAGAGAATTATAAATAAGGGGGAAATAACCGCTCTTGGCATTCCTTCTTGTTAAATTATTTCAGGAGAGAGAATTATAAAGTAATGGATGGTGAATAGAAAAACAAAAATGTCATCACCAATGAAAGAAATGTGTTTAACAATAAATGTCCTCAAATGCAGGGTAGCTGTAATTGAGATAATTTCTAATTACACTGGGAATAGTTTGCTAAAAATAAGACTCAAACTGACAACAGAAGTGAGCTACGTCTTTCAAAGCTTATTTATAGACGACAGGACTTGATTAGGGGAATTTTTAAGCTTAAAATGACGTTTCCCTTAGAGGTGGAATGTACACATGCAGTACAAAATGTTCTGTTACAGCGAGCCCCAACAACCCACCTGGGCAGAAATAACACCTACCAGGTTTAGTTTAGTTTAAGACGGAACTGCAGATGATGGTTTAAACCGAAGGTAGACATAAAAGCTGGAGTAACTCAGCGGGAGTGGCAGCATCTCTGGAGAGAAGGAATGGGGTGCTGTTTCGGGTCGAGACCCTTCTTCAGTTTTGTGTCTATCTTCGGTTTAAACCAGCATCTGCAGTTCCTTCCTGCACACTTCACTGATCTTTGCCAAGAATTTAAAGTCAACCTGCACCACACTGCAAATGGAAGTCAAGATTCCTACTCTGATTCAGCCTGAAAAAAGGTCTCGTCCTGAGACGTCACCCATTCCTTCTCTCCAGAGACGCTCCCTGTCCCACTGAGTTACTCCAGCATTTTCTGTCCATCTTCCAACACACTCATACTCTGATTGCTATCCTGTGATTCATTATTAGAAACCCTGGGCTTATTGAGTTTGTGGCAAGGTGACCCATCGCACTAACTCCTGACGGCTGTGGGCTCCTCAGGGAAAAACTGAGCTAAAAAGAAAAGCAATTATACAAGTCAAATAGGAAGGAACAAGAGTGCCATTCACTTAATAATTCTTTGGATTTTCTCTTCAAAAAAATGTAGGTACTGTTGTGTAAAAATAACAGTTTGGTTTGGAGATACAGCGCGGAAACAGGCCCTTCGGCCCACCGAGTCTGTGCCGATCAGCGATCCCTGCACACTACACTACACTACACACACAAGGGACAATTTACAATAATTCCAAGCCAATTAACCTACAAACCTGTTCGGCTTTGCAGTGTGGGAGAAAACCGAAGATCGCGGAGAAAACCCAAGCGGTCAAAGGACAGAAAGGATACAAAGGACATTTATTATCACATACACCAATTGGTGTAGTGAAATTTGACTTGTCATAGAGAGAACGTGCAAACTCCGTACAGACAGCGTGTGTGTGCGTGGCCGGGATCGAACCCTAGTCTCTAGCGCTGTGAGGCAGCAACTCTACCGCTGCGCCACAGTACCGACACAGATTTGAAATGATTTCCACTTTTATTTTCCGTTCCGTTAGCATTGATAAGGAAGCAATCATGTTTTTTTTATAAACTTGCGGTTGGATGAATTAGATTGTGTTTTATTGTGAAGAATAGCAAGCTGAAACTTCTTTCTTGTGGAGTTAGCGGTTGTGGGCAATACGTCATCGCAAAACCCACAGCCAAGAGCTCAATCCACACGGGTACATTCTGACAATTATTTGGCATGCTGGATTCAGCTGACTGATTCCAAGAATGTTTAGGATTTTTGAACAAGTAGGATTATTGTATTTGCAATACCGGATGTACTCTGGTTACTTTACTAATCTGGTTTAGTTTAGTTTAGTTTAATTAAATTTAGAGATCCAGCTTTGGAAACGAGCCCTTCCGACCACCGAGTCCGCGCCGACCAGCGATCCCCGCACATTAACACTATCCCCCGCGGCACACTAAGGGCGATTTTACAGTTAAACCAAGCCAATTAACATACAAACCTGCACTTCTTTGGAGCGTGGGAGGAAAAGGAAGATCTCGGAGAAAACCCACGCAGGTCACGGGGAGAACGTACAAACTCCGTACGGGCAAGCACCCGTTGTCAGGATGGAACTCGGCGCTGTGAGGCAGCAACTCTACCGCTGTGCGTGCCGCCCTATATAATAACAATTCATATGAAAATATCATATTTTATCTGGTGTATAAATCATTTTTCTCATATTATTTGAGAAACAGTGCCTTTATTAAGTACACAAAAAGCAGAGAACTATGTACATGGATTAAAGTGGTCAAAAAGGGCCCAAACTGCAAATGCCGTTCTCTAAGGGCACAGCATATCTTTGATCAATCCCATGTCTTTAATAATGACTCAGGTGAATTTTATCACTCCTTTTACCCCACTTGTAATGAACAAATTCACTGCATATTACTTTAGACTTGATCTCTAGCAAAACACTGCTGCAACAAACAATTTGATTTGTCAACACCTCTACAAGGCATCTTCAATCACTGTCACCAGTCTAAATTTAAACGGCAAAATACATTTGACTGCAAGACCCCAGACTGATTAAAGCTCCTAGTTCAGTGAATTGTACCCGACAGGACAGCAATCAGATTATTAACTCTGCTTGAAAATACTCTCCACTGTTCAGGATTAGCATGAATATTTTGATATAGATCGATAAGCAATCTCCTCTCTATAAGAAATGCCTGCAAGATTCATTTGTCTGATCAGTTTATATCAGTGGCCCGAGACAGCTAGCTATTGTTTTCTGCCTTTTCTTTACAGCAGAACCTCTCCAAAACTCCCGAGCTTTCTTTCAACTAATCGTAGAAGTCATCGCAGGGTTACAAGATTCCATCACCCTGTGACTACCAGCATAAAATTAGCACTGGAGTAACTTTCAATGCGAGGAGCGTCAACAGATTTTACTGCTTCGAAATGACACCGACTTCAAACAACAGCAAGAAGCTCATAAAGTTGATAACTCTGCTTCTCGGCCAGCCGTTTGGTTTTAACTTTAAAAGATCAAAAAGCAGCGTTTAAATCAGAGTCTACATTTATCAAATTGTGCATAACTCAAATTCCAGAGGGCTAAAGTAATAATTTCAGGCTTGCATGTATGAATACTTTTATTATTCACATTTAAGGGGCCAACACTTTCACGAGCAAAAAAGATTTAGCGTCAGTTCAGACAGAAAATTAAGCAGTAGCAGCCCGTTATTAGTTTGGAAAGAGAATTATGGTGGCGCAGCGGTAGAGTTGCTGCCTCGCAGCGTCAGAGACCCGGGTTCGATCCCGACTACGGGTGCTCTCTGTACGGAGTTTGAACGTTCTCCCCGTGACCGCGTGGGTTTTCCCCGGGTGCTCTGGTTTCCTCCCACACTCCAAAGGCATACAGGTTTATAGGCTAATCGGTTCGGTAAAATTGTAAATCGCCTCTAGTGTGTGTAAGATAGTGTTAGTGCGCTGGGATCGCTGGTCGGCGTGATCTTGGTGGGACGATGGGCCTTTTTCCGTGCTGTATCTCCAAACTAAAAATAAAAACCAAGACTGATTTGAAGTGATATTTGATACTGACACAGGATTTGCAGATGCTGGTTTACCAAAGGAAGGCACAAAAGCTGGAGTAACTCAGTGGGTCAGGCAGCATCACTGGAGTTCAAGTTCAAGTTCAAGTGAGTTTATTGTTATGTGTCCCTGATAGGGCAATGAAATTCTTGCTTTGCTTCAGCACAACAGAACGTAGTAGGCATTGGCTACAAAACAGATCAGTGTGTCCATGTACCATTGTATAAATATATACACACATGAATAAATAAACTGATAAAGTGCAAATAATCTGATAATGGATTATTAATGTTCAGAGTTTTGTCCAAGCCAGGTTTAATAGCCTGATGACTGTGGGGAAGTAGCTATTCCTGAACCTGGTCGTTGCAGATCATGGATATGTCATGTTTTGGGCTTGAAGAAGGGTTCTGACCCGAAACCAGAGGCCTGGATAGAATGGATATGGGGATGATGTTTCCACTAGTGGAAGAGTCTAGGACCGGAGGTACCATTGTGTCTACTCCGCCATTCAATCATGGCTGATCTATCTTTCACCTCGACCCCGTTTCCTTGCCTCCTCCCCATAACCCTTGACACCCGCACCAATCAAGAATCTATCAATCACCATCTTAAATATATCCATTGTCTTGCCCTCCACAGCTTTCTGTGGCAATGAATTCCACAGATTCACCACCCTCTGACTAAATAAATTCCTCCTCTTCTAAAGGTACGTCCTTTAATTCTGAAGCTGTGCCCTCTGGTCCTAGGCTCACCCACTAGTGGAAACATCCTCACCACGTCCACTCTATCCGGGCCTTTCACTATTCAGTGAGTGACTCCACGTTTCAGCTCTGTGTATATTGGGACCGCAGATGTACGCAGTGTATGAGAATGTAAGCTCTTAGTGTATAATCTATTGTTCGATTATGCAATTCGCATTGGTTATAAATAAAGCATTTTGTTATTATGAACAGCAGTGCGAGTAGTCTCCCGCTCAAAAAGCACTTTAACTGGCACAACCTCACATCAGCTGGGGATGAAGCAAAACTGTGATCCTATATATCAACCCGGCAGAGAATTCATTTTTCTTTTAGTTGAGAAATACAGTGCAGAATCAGGCCCTTCGGCCCCACCGAGTCCGTGCCGACCAGCGATTCCCCCGCACACTTACACAACCCTACACACACCAGGGACAATTTATAATTCTACCAAGACAATTAGCCTACAAACCTGCATGTCTTTGGAGTGCGGGAGGAAACCGGGGGATTCCGGGGAAAACCCCGAGCAGGTCACGGGGAGAACGTGCAAACTCCGAGCACACAGCACCCGTGGTCAGGATCGAGCCAGGATCACTGGCGCTGGGAGGCAGCGACTCTACCGCTGCGCAACCGCGCCGCCCTTCATATTCTTGATATACAGAAACGGCATTTGACAACTTTGCAACATTGCCTGAACCGAGAGGAGAAAAGAAACTCAAAATTCATCAGAGTGACAAAACACATTGCACTGGCCATAAATAGCCAGAACAAAGGATAGTGAATCCGTGGTTTTTTACAGTTTAGTTTATTGTCACATGTACCGAGTCCACGCCGACCATCGATCACCTGTTCAGACTCGTTCTATGCGCAGGAAGGAACTGAAGATGCTGGTTTACACTGGAGATAGACACAACATGTTGGAGTAACTCAGCGGGACAGGCAGCATCTCTGGAGAAAAGGAATGGGTGACGTTTCGGGTCGAGACCCTTCTTCAGTGAGAGTCGGGGGAGAGGGAAACGAGAGATATAGACGGTGATATAGAGAGAGATATAGATCCAATGAATGAAAGATGTGCAAAAAGTTAACAATGATAAAGGAAATAGGCCATTGTTAGCTGTTTGTTAGGTGAGAACAAGAGAGCTGGTGCAACTTGGGTGGGGGAGGGATGGAGAGAGAGGGCATGCAGGTCCTGGTTTAACACAGAAAATGGACACAAAATGCTGGCGTAACTCAGCAGGACAGGCAGCATCCCTGGAGAAAACTGGCCCACACTGACACTCAGTCTGAAGAAGGGTCTTGACGTGAAACGTCACCTATTCCTCGTCTCCAGAGATGCTGCCTGACCCGCTGAGTTACTCCAGCATTTTGTGTCAATTTTCACACGAGTTCCATCTTATCTCACTGTGGCATCCACTTGCTGGACATGGGGGGCAATATTACGGGCCAATTTGTAAGCCAGTTATGTTACAAGCCGGCATGTCCTTGAGTTTTTGGCTTTACCTTGCGCTAAAGATTATCTCCTTACCCTGTATCTGTACTGTAAATGGCTCGATTGCAATCACGTACAGTCTTTCCGCTGACTGGTTAGCACACAACAAAAGCATTTCACTGTACCTCGGTAACACGTGACAATAAACTAAACTGTAAACTGTAAACTGCGACTATTTTCTGATCCTGAGAGAAGTTAATTGGAGTAGAAGTGCAGATGCTTAATTTTCCTTTGGTAGACAAAAATGCTGGAGAAACTCAGCGGGTGAGGCAGCATCTATGGAGCGAAGGAAATAGGCAATGTATCGGGTCGAGACCCTTCTTCAGAATTTTCCTTAAATCTTTTTTTCTCAGAGACTCAGGGGCAGCACAGTGGCGCAGCGGTGGTTGCTGCCTCACAGCGACAGAGTCCCGGGTTCGATCCTGACTACGGGTGCTGTCTGTACGGAGTTTGTACGTTCTCCCCGTGGCCTGCGTGCGTTTACTCCGGATGATCCGGTTCCCTCCCACACTCCCCAGGTTTGAAGGTTAATTGGCTCTGGGGTAAGTTGTAAACATTGTCCCTAGTGGGTGCAGGGTAGAACCGGCTTACAGAGTGATCGCTGGCTGGCGCGGACTCGATGGGCCGAAGGGCCTATTTCCACGCTGTATCTCTAAAACACAAATAAATGACAAAGTGGTGGTGGTTAGAACACACCTGCAGGGGGCGGTAGTGGGGGCAGAAATGACCGTGGGGTTTAAAATCGGCACGTGGATATGCGGGGAATGGAAGGTTATGGATCACGTGCAGGCACAGGGGATTAATTTAACTTATCCAGCACGGACATGGTGGGCTGAAGGGCCTGTTCATCCGTGCTGTTCTGTCTAAATGTAACAATTTTATCCTTTCCCGCTTTTCTCAATCCCTGGGGACACAGGATAAGAAACCATTTTCCTCTCAATCCATTCCAGAGGAGCTGCATCTTTGAGGGCAAGCTGATAATTACCTAGTTGTTGTGTCCAGCTGTGACCACACACGCTGGCAGAGCGGCGAGAATACGCTGATAATAGCAGGTGTCAAACTTGGTCAAATCCTCAATTTGTCAACACCTCAAAAAACGCTTCCCCGAACCTTAACTCCTTGGCGATCCTGCGACTGTCGGTCTAATATTCCTTCACAGCATATCGGGGGCGTCACGGTGGCGCGGCGGTAGAATTGATTCCTAACAGCGCCAGAGACCCGGGTTCGATCCCGACCGTGGGTGCTGCCTGTACGGAGTTTGTTCATTCTCCCCGTGACCTGCGTGGTTTTTCTCCGGGAGCTCTGGTTTCCTCCCACACTCCAAAGGCGTGCAGGTTTGTAGGTTAATTGGCTTCCGGTAAAATTGTACGTGTATGTGTGTGTGTGGGGTAGCGCTAGTGTACGGGGTGATCGCTGGTTGGCACGGAGACTCAGTGGGCCAAGGGCCTGTTTCCGCATCTCTAAAGTCCATCAGATAGGATACTCTCTTTTCTTCTACCATTTAAACCTATCTTAGTTTAGTTCAGTTTAGAGATACGGCAGGGAAACAGGCCATTCGGCCCAATGAATCCACACCGACCAGCAATCCCCGCACATTAACACTACTCCACACACACCAGGGACAATTTTACATTCATACCAAGCCAATTAACCTACAAACCTGAATGTCTTTGGAGTGTGTGATGAAACCGAAGGTCTTGGGAGGAAACCAACGCAGGTCACGGGGAGAACGTACAAGCTCCGTACAGACAAGCACCCGTAGTCAGGATCGAACTAGGGTCTCCGACGCTGCAAGCGCTGTAAAGGGCATGTCCCGCTTACGCGACCTTTACAGGCGACTGCCGCCACCCGTGATAGGTCGCCAAAATTTTCAACGTGTTGAAAATTCAGCGGCGACCAAGAAAGACGCCACGACTCTTTGGAGACCATGCACCTCTCACGACCATGGGAAACCTCTCATGACCATACCGCTTGCGTGGGCGTTAGAGGTCTCCTATGGTCGTGAGAGGTCTCCAAAGAGTCGTAGCGTCTTTCTGGTCACCGCTGAAAATTTCGGCGACCTACCACGGGTGCCGGCAGTCACCTGTAAAGGTTGCATAAGTCGGACAGGCCCTTAACGCAGCAACTCTACCGCTGCGCCACCGTGCCGCCATTCCAACAGGCGAAAAAGGGCTTCAGCTTAAATATTTCTTTCAAAAGATGAGATATGAATGGGGGATAAAAGGAATGCTTGCAGGAGGCTGATTATAAAGATTTCTCCAGCACGGTTCTTTGTTCTTTCCCCATCTATATTCATGGCTCGGATTAAGCGATGGTAGTAGATCCAAATTTGCAGATGATGTAGAGTTACGGAGCGCAGCAAATTGTGTGGATATTTACAGGGACTTAGAGTGTGAGTGAGCTGGCAAAATAATGATGAATGGAGAATCCAAGAGAAAATAGAGCATTTTCTTAACGATGTGAAAGTAGGTGCTGCCGAGAAGAAAATAGATTTTTGTGTCCAAATCACTTCTTCTTTCATACAACTTATTTGGAGCAATAATTGTTGTAGTTAGCCCGTCAGCTACTCTTGATGAAAGGGAATGTATCTCTGCAATATCAACATAATTGTCAAATCCTTAAAGAGTGCTGTGCTTTAGAGTTTAGAGCTACGGCTCGGAAACAGGCCCTTCGGCCCACCGAGTCCGCGCCGACCAGCGATCACCGCACATTAATGCACGAGGGACAATTTTTACGTTTACGCCAAGCCAATTAACCTACAAACCTGTACGGCCGTGGAGTGTGAGTGGAAACCAAAGTCCTCGGAGAAAACCCACGCGGGTCACGGGGAGAACGTGTCTACTCCGTACAGACGGCACCCGTAGTCAGGATCGAACCCGGGTCTCTGGAGCTGTGAACATGGTAGGGCAGCAACTCTACCGCTACACCACCATGCTGCTACTGTGCTGTTTAGTGTTTATTGAGATTTAGAGATACAGCATGGAAAACAGTCCCTTCGGCCCATCGAGTCCATGCTGACCATATAACCATATACCAATTACAGCACGGAAACAGGCCATCTCGGCCCTAGAAGTCCATGCCGAACAACTTTTTTCCCTTAGTCCCACCTGCCTGCACTCATACCATAACCCTCCATTCCCTTCTCATCCATATGCCTATCCCATTTATTTTTAAATGATACCAACGAACCTGCCGCCACCACTTCCACTGGAAGCTCATTCCACACCGCTACCACTCTCTGCGTAAAGAAGTTCCCCCTCATGTTACCCCTAAACTTCTGTCCCTTAATTCTGAAGTCATGTCCTCTTGTTTTAATCTTCCCTATTCTCAAAGGGAAAAGCTGATCCACATCAACTCTGTCTATCCCTCTCATCATTTTAAAGACCTCTATCAAGTCCCCCCTTAACCTTCTGCGCTCCAGAGAATAAAGACCTAACTTATTCAACCTTTCTCTGTAACTTAGTTGTTTAAACCCAGGCAAAATTCTAGTAAATCTCCTCTGTACTCTCTCTATTTTGTTGACATCCTTCCTATAATTGGGCAACCAAAATTGTACACCATACTCCAGATTTGGTCTCACCAATGCCTTGTACCATCGATTGCTCATTCACACCAGTTCCATGTTACTCACCTTCTCATCCACTCCCTACGCACCAGGGGGCATTTTACAGAGGGCCAATTAACCTACAAACCTGCACCTCCTTGGGATGTGGGAGGAAACCGGAGCACCTGGAAGAAGTGTAGACGGGGCATCTTGGTCAGCGTAGGAAAGGTGGGCTGAAAGGCCTGTTTCCATGCGGTATGAAGGCAGAAGGGCAGAACCTCAGAATTAAAGGACGTTCTTTTACGAAAGAGATGAGGAGAAATGTCTTTAGCCAGAGGGTGGTGAATCTGCGGAATTCTTTGCCACAGACAGCTGTGGTGGCCAAGTCAATGGATAATTTTAAGGCAGAGATAGATAGATTCTCGATTGGTATGGGTGTCAGAGGTTATGGGGAGAAGGCAGGAGAATGGGGTAAGGAGGGAGAGATAGATCAGCCATGATTGAATGGGAGAGTAGACTTGATGGGCCGAATGGCCAAATTCTACTCCTATCACTTATGACATGACTGTTACCAACTCAGATGAAAACACGCCAAGGCTGACAGACAGGTAAACACAGAACCTGGAGAATGCAGGGGAGGTGTGAGAACACTATCCCACTGCACATCTCGTATGTGTATGTGACAAATAAACTTGACTCGACTTGACTTGAGATGGTCGACCTGAACGTATAACAAAATATCTCACCCAATTTCCTTAGATTTTACTGTAGACTAGAGATACAGCGCGGAAACAGGCCCTTCGACTCACCGAGTCCACACCGACCAGCGATCACCCCACACCCCACCACCATCCTGCACACTAGGGACAATTTACAATTTCACCAAAGCCAACTGACCTACAAACCTGTACGTCTTTGAAGTGTGGGAGGAAACCGGAGCACCCGGAGAAAACCCACACTGTTACAGGTCCTTCAGTCCGCGCTGACCAGTGATCACACTGTACACTAACGCTATCTTACACACTGGGGCCAATTGACAATTCGCAGAAGTCAATTAACCTACAAGCCCGCACATCTTTGCACATTAAAGACCTTAGGCTTTATGATGCAGTGCTGAAAACAGGCCATTCGGTCTATGTTCTCATTGACCAGCGATCACCCTGTACACTAACACTATCCTACACACTAGAGCCAAATTTACAGAAGCCAATTAACCTACAAACCTGCATGTCTTTGGAGTGTGGGAGGAAACCGGAGCACCCGGAGAAAACCCCCCTCGATCACAGGGAGAACGTGCCATCTCTGTACAGACAGCGCCCGTAGTCAGGGTCTAACCCGGGTCTCTGGCGCTGTGAGGCAGCAACTCTACCGCTGTGCAAATGTTCCATGCTGTTCTGAGAAACAGCAGCTTCTGTTGTACTGAATTGCTGCTGAAATGTTTCTTAAAGCACAAACAGTGCTCTTCCCCTCTCCTGAAAGTTTTTGTCCCCCTGAGTCATAAACACCACGTCCCATAAAACTCTTAGCATTCCTGTGCAGATGCATCATACTCATAACGCAAACAATAATATTTATCAGACAGATATTTATAGGGTGGCATAATGGTGCAGCGGTAGAGTTGCTGCTTTACAGCGCCAGAGACCCGGGCTCGATTCTAACTACGGGTGCTGTCTGTACGGAGTTTGTCCGTTCTCCCCGTGACCTGCGTGGGTTTTCCCCAGGGAGCTCCGGTTTCCTCCCGCACTCCAAAGATGTGCGGGTTTGTAGGTTAATTGGCTTGTGACCAATTGTCCCTAGTGTGGTTTAGGATAGTGTTAGTGTGCGGGGATCACTGGTCGGCACGGACCCGGCAGGCCGAAGGGCCTTGTTTCCGCGCTGTATCTCGCAACTAAACTTAACAAATCAAATCTAAAGATGGCTGTGCTCCTGAATTTCTGACTGAACTCCTGCTTTTAATTTTTATGAAAATAGCAATAGGCAGTTGTTCAATTAAAAAATGTTTTTATGTGACAATCGATCTCAGAATATGTTTTGTTCAGCTTCATTTAATTTGGTTCGGGACGCTACAACCTGGCACTGTTCTGTTTTATGTCCCGCCACTCCCGAGCTCTCATTACATTTACCCCAGATTACATTTCAGGCTCCTTGTACAGTCCAGTTCCAGCCTTTCAGTATCTTCCCAGTAGCATCACTGGTGAATACAATGCAATGCAACCAATGTTCAGGTCCAGGGGGGAATGCACTGTTGTTATTCAATGGCAGTGTATAAGAGCATAGAAACATAGGTGAGGAGTAGGCCATTCGGCCCTTCGAGCCAGCACCGCCATTCATAGAAACATAGAAACATAAAAATTAGGTGCAGGAGTAGGCCATTCGGCCCTTCGAGCCTGCACCGCCATTCAATATGATCATGGCTGATCATCCAACTCAGTATCCCGTACCTGCCTTCTCTCCATACCCCCTGATCCCCTTAGCCACAAGGGCCACATCTAACTCCCTCTTAAATATAGCTAATGAACTGGCCTCAACTACCCTCTGTGGCAGAAAGTTCCAGAGATTCACCACTCTCTGTGTGAAAAAAGTTCTTCTCATCTCGGTTTTAAAGGATTTCCCCCTTATCCTTAAGCTGTGACCCCTTGTCCTGGACTTCCCTAACATCGGGAACAATCTTCCTGCATCTAGCCTGTCCAACCCCTTAAGAATTTTGTAAGTTTCTATAAGATCCCCTCTCAATCTCCTAAATTCTAGAGAGTATAAACCAATTCAATATGATCATGGCTGATCATCCAAAATCAGTTCCTGCTTTTTTCCCCATATCCCTTGATTCCTTTAGCCCTAAGAACTAAATCTAACTTTCTCTTGAAAACATCCAGTGAAATGGCCTCCACTGCCTTCTGTGGCAGAGAATTCCACAGATTTACAACTCTCTGGGTGAAAAAGTGTATGTCACGAGAGGAATAAATAGGGTAAATGCACAGTCTTTTACCTAGAATAGGGGAATCAAGAATCAAAGAACAAAGGGGAGGGGGAAAGTTTAGTTTAGTGTAGTGGTACAGTGTGGAAACAGGCCCTTCGGCCCATCGAGTCTGTGCCGATCAGCGATCCTTCAACCTTCAAACCTGTACGTCTTTGGAGTGTTGGAGGAAACTGGATATCCCAGAGAAAACCCACGCAGGTCACGGGGAGAACGTACAAACTCCGTATGGACAGCACACACAGTCAGGATCGAACCCAGGTCTCTGGCGCTGTAAGACAGCAACTCTACCGCTGCGCCACCATGCCGCCCAGGATTTAATAGGAACATGAAAGGCAACTTTTTTTTTACACAAGGTGTAATTGGAATATGGAATGAACTGCCAGAGGAGGTACTTGAGGCAGGTAATGTCATAACATTCAAAAATCATTTGAGCAGGTACATGGATAGGATAGGTTCAGAGGCTTATGGGCCAAATGCAAGCAGGTGGGACCAGTGTAGTTCTGGACAGGTGGTAGCATGGGCAAGCTGGGCCGAAGGGCCTGTTCTGCACCGTATGACTCTATGTCTCTGCAAGAAGGAATCTCTGGATTTCTTTCCTCGTAACAGTCGGCAAAATCCATATGGAAGTCCACAAATCACAACATTGGAAGGGGGGGCAGCTGTCCTGAGTAATGCTGCAATGGATTTTGGCCACATTAATATTTTTCCTTATTAATGCCCCAGAAAACCCATGGGGTTAGGCCAAGTTTTTGTCATTTCTATCCTGGGGAGAAGGCAGGTGAATGGGGATAGGAGGGAGAGATAGGTCAGCCATGATTGAATGGCGGAGTAGACTTGATGGGCCGAATGGCCTAATTCTACTCCTATTCCTCATGACTTTATGAAAATAGTCCTGACTGTCTACTCTCTCAAAATGTATTCTTATTCTTTATATATATATTTTTTAATTGCATTTTTTGATTTGAAATATTTGGTAATGGGGTGGCACAGTGGCAGAGTCAGCGCCAGAGACCCGGGTTCGATCCTGACCTTGGGTGCCTCTGGCTCCGGTTTCCTCCCGCATCCCAAAGACGTACGGGTTTGTAGGTTGTAGATAGGAACTGCAGATGCTGGTTTAAACCGACGATAGACACAAAATGCCGGAGTAACTCAGTGGGGACAGGCAGCGTCTCTGGAGAGAAGGAACGGGTGACGTTCCGGGTCGAGACCCTTCTTCGGGCCTGTCGACTTCACACAGGTTTTTTCCTACAAACCAGGAATTAGTGGCAAGTCACACTGGTTTGGGTTGGTTCACGACTGTGTAACCCGACTCAGGTCTGAAGAAGGGTCTCGACCCGAAACATCACCCGTTCTTTCTCTCCAGAGATGCTGCCTGTCCCGGTGAGTTACTCCAGCATTTTGTGTCTATCCTCAGGTTTGTAGGTTAATTGGGCCTCTGTAAATGTGCAGGGAGTGGATGAGAACATAGAAACATAGAAAATAGGTGCAGGAGTAGGCCATTCGGCCCTTCGAGCCTGCACCGCCATTCAATATGATCATGGCTGATCATCCAACTCCGTATCCTGTACCTGCCTTCTCTCCATACCCCCGATCCCTTTTGCCACAAGATCCATTTCGTTGTAAATGCTTTTGTTGTCTCTGTACTGTACACTGACAATGACAATTAAATTGAATCTGAATCTGACTCTGATCCACATCTAACTCCCTCTTAAATATAGCCAATGAACTGGCCTCAACTACCTTCTGTGGCAGAGAGTTCCACAGATTCACCACTGTCTGTGAAAAATGTTTTTCTCATCTCGGTCCTAAAAAACTGTGACCCCTTGTTCTGGACTTGCCCAACATCGGGAACAATCTTCCTGCATCTAGCCTATCCAACCCCTTAAGAATTTTGAAAGTTTCAATAAGATCCCCCCTCAATCTTCTAAATTCTAGCGAGTACAAGCCGAATCTATCCAAAGAAAGTGGGACAACATAGAACGAGTGTGAACGGGGTATTGGTGGACACGGCAGGCTGCAGGGCCTGCTTGCACACTGTATCTCTACACTAAACGTAGAACTAGTGTGAGCGGGTGATCGATGGTCTGCGTGGACTTGGTGGGCTAAGGGCGCTCTATCTCGAAACTAAACATAGAACTAATGTGAACAGGAGATCGATGGTTAGCTTGATCTCGGTGGGCTGAAGGGCCTACTTCCGCGTTGTATCTCTACACTAAACTTAGAACTAGTGTGAGCGGCTGCTGGTCGGTGTGGGTGCGATGGGCTGAAGGGCCTGTTCACACTCTGTCTCTCCAAACTCAACTAATAATGGAGCAGGTGACAAGCTGGAAGGAGATTTTACAGCTGAGGGCACTCCTCACCCACGTTTTATTCTTTAATCTTCGAGATTAGTAGACTGTCGACTCCACAGGTTTTTTGTTTCTCTTCAAACCAGGAATCAGTGCCAAGTCACACTGGTTTGGGTTGGTGCACAAGTGTGTACCTGATTATTATGGTAATTATCAAATAATGACACAAAACTGCATGAGGCCACCATTGGATACATTCTCATCATCACCAGAGTCTTTGCAAACACGGAGCAAGCTGTTGGAGTCTGCAGCAAAATGATCGCGGCTGGGCCAATGAGCAAAGTCCTGTGGCCCTCCCCTGCATCGAGCCCGCGGAACACTTTTATTTTCCACCAGATGGCAAACCCCTTCATTAGGTTGGTGCTGCCATATGGGGGTTGGTTTCAACATGGCTGGCTGAACGGCAGCCAATTTTGAATCTCCGCTCACCTCTGATGTTCTGATGTTCCCACGATTACACTTGCAGCTTTTGGCAGAGACGTCTATGTCTCTCCTCACAACTGACCTCCAAAACAAGGTTCGCACTTGTTGGCTGTAATCTCTGCAATGGTGGAGGGGAGGGGTTGTAGATTAAAGCAAGCCTGGTGCTCAGAAGCAAGGCCTTAGCAAGTTCCCTAATATGATATATACTGATATATGACGATAGAATGGACTGACTGGCCTTACATTCACTGGTTATTTAGAAGGATCTTCGTCTTCTTGCGAATGAAACAGAAACCAAAGGAATAGTTAGATCTTAAGCCGGGTGTTGAGCAGCCAGGTTGTTGTCTCTGCGTCAATGTCTGCCAAGCCCTGACACAGCTCCATTTGTTGGGTGGTAGAGTGGGCACCCAGATATGACATGATGCCTGCTCTACTGACACATGATGAAAGAATGGATCGACTGGGCTCACATTCACTGGAATTTAGAAGGATGAGAGGTTTCTTATAGAAAGATAACATTCTTGAGGGATTCTTCTTATCGAGTCCACACACAAGATTGGAAGTTGGTCAGCCAGAGCTGAGCACATTTCTCGGCATCTGTACACAATGTTGTCTGTCTTGTCGCTTATTATGCGTGGTGGTGGATAGATTATTGGAAACAGGGCCGCGATGTGAACGCTCTTTCCTTGACCCACTTAAGGGATTGGACAGGGTGGGGAGAATGGTGCACAGACAGCCACCCCACGGTCCTTGACAGATCTGGGTCAGGATCCAGTGGCATGGAGTCCAAGCCGACTGGAGACCCTTTTCTGCTGCAGCCTTCATCCGCCTCCCAGCCGTTGTGACGCTCCACTAAGGTCAGCCATCGTTCTCTGCCTGTTCCACCCTTGAGGTCTTGGTTGGATCGCTCTTTGTCGGGGATCTCCCCCCTCGACCTTACCGCCATGGGTGGCCCTACCAGGAGCGTAGCTCCAGACGGCATCGCTCTCAGGATCTCAGGACCACACAAGCTTCTCCACCACGACAAGGTGACAATCCCTCCATTCTCTGCATATCCACGTGCCCGTCTAAAAGCCTCTTAAATGCCACTTTTGTATGTGCCTCCACCTCCACCCCTGGCAGTATGATCCAGGCATGTACCACCCTCTGTGTACATCTCCTTCAAACTCTGGCCCTCTCGACTTAAAATTATGCCTTAGGCTTTGACCATGGGGGAACAAGGTTCTTGCTGTCTACCCCCTCTGCACCGCAAACCTTATTCTTATTCTTTCTAATTTAAGTAAACATTGCATCTTTTAATTTGAAACATGTGGCAAATATGTAAATTACACCGCAGTCTTAAATAATAGTAACATTAAATACTGTAAGGATACAGTTGGCATTTGCAATGTTGCTTTTTTTTTTAAAACCATTTTAAGGTAAGAGGCGTTTTCCTATTCTAGACACTGTTTAGTTTACTCTAGAGATACAGGCCCTTCGGCCCACCGAGTCCGCGCCAACCTGTGATCCCCGCACACTAACACTATCCTACACACTACGGCCAATTTACAATTTTTACCGGAGCCAATGAACCTACAAACCTGTATGTCTTTGGAGAGTGGGAGGAAACCGGAGCACCCGAAGAAAACTCTCACAGGTCACGTGGATAAAATTACCAACTTCGTACAGACAGCATCCGAGCTCAGGATCGAACCCGTGTCTCTGGCGCTGTGAGGCAGCAACTCTACCGCTGCGCTACCGTGCTGCCTAAAAACGTCTTTAGTCAGAGGGTGGTTAGTCTGTGGAACTCATTGCCACAGAGGGCTGTGGAGGCCAAGTCAGTGGTTATTTTTAAGGCAGAGAAAGCCGAA
The DNA here is from genome assembly GCF_028641065.1 of Leucoraja erinaceus. Classification (NCBI taxonomy): domain Eukaryota; kingdom Metazoa; phylum Chordata; class Chondrichthyes; order Rajiformes; family Rajidae; genus Leucoraja; species Leucoraja erinaceus. The sequence goes on from NC_073393.1 coordinate 5,674,810, forward strand.
TTCTTGATTAGAACGGGTGTCAAGGGTTATGGGGAGAAGGTAGGAAAATGGCATTAGGAGGCAGAGATCAGTCATGATTGAATGGTGGAGTAGATTCAATGGGCTGAATGGCCTAATTGTACTATAATTTGTGAACATTTGATCTTGTAAATTCTGCCATTGGCTAAATATATTCCCAACGTGTTCTGCCTTTGTTCTGATTACTTTCTGTGATCTCTTGTTCCATCTGTTTTTTTAACTAAATGTTGGCCATCTCCGCTTTGTGTAAAAACTGAAAGGCCGTCATTCTGACCACGAAAACTCATCATCAGCTGAAGCATAGAATAAAAGCACAGCGCAGGTTGAGTTCCGAACCTTGGCAGTCGCTTTTAAAATATTGAGTATTGGATTAGAGAAGACCTTGCGAAGGCTTGGAAGGGAATTAAATGCGTTGACATCAGGAGTAAAATACACTCAACGAGAGATTTCAAAAAAAAAAAAAGGCCACTTCAAAAAAGACACCTGTAATGAAATGCCAAATCTGGTTCAAGTGAGAAATAAAAATATATATAGTCAAGCTTTGGAGTCTAATGCATCTCAAAGCCAATTAATAATAATGGTTAGTGTCAAAGTCGGCCTGAAGTGTTCAAAAGAAGCAGGAATTTGTTTTCTTCAGTTAGTAGCAAACGAAAGTGATTTTTAATCAACAAACACTTTATTCTGCGGTGGAAGCTAGAAAGAAGTATTATATTATATTATATTATAGGTTTTATATTGGTAGCAGTTCTTAGATGAACAATAATGGCTGCCCGCTTGGCAGAGGTGACTTTTACAACTAGGAATTTCAAAGTTATATATATATATTTGTGAAAATGCTTCCAAAATGGTGAATCGGGCTAAAGTAAGAAAGCATCAGAGTTGAACTAAATATGCTAATTAAATTTAAATTATTATTTTTTCTCATGTATCTCTATTTACTGTACATAATTCTGTTCTTTTTGGGTCAATTTGTACCAGAAGAAGTTTATAATTAAGGGCGGCACAGTGGTAAAGTTGCCGCCTCACAGCGGCAGAAGCCCAGGTTCGATCCTGATCTCGGGTGCTGTCTGTGTGGAGTTTGCACGTTCTCCCTGTTACACCTGGGTGCTTCCTCCCACATGCCAATTGATGTACAGGGTTGTAAGTTCATTGGCCCGCTGTAAATTGCCCCTTGTGTGTAGGGAGTGGATGTGAAAGTGGGTTGGCATGGACTCAGTGGGACGAAGAACCTGTTTCCATGCTGTATCTCAAACCTAAACTACATTAAGCGACCATTCTTCAATTCTCCAGCTAACTGTAGATGCAGTTTAGATAGACAATTAATTTTACACTACAGCAATGAGACAGGTAGTGTATTAATGGGCACTAAATCTTGCATTCAAGGGGAAATTAACTTTATTAAATTTCCATGAAATCTTAAATTGTCATGAATTTATTTTCTCAGTTAATTTCGCAATTTAACCAACTTAAATTTCAAAACTATATCTTTCAGTCAGAACAAGGATTCCGACCTAACATGTCACCTATTTCTTTTCTCCAGAGATGCTGCCCGACCCATTGAGTTACTCCAGTATTTTGTGTCCATCATTGCAATTTTAAATTAAATATGGATAAAGGATGATGGAAGATAGATACAAAGTGCTGGAGTAACTCAGCGGGTCAGGCAGCATCTCTGGAGAAAAAATGAATAGGTGATGTTTTGGGTTGAGACCCTTCTCCAGGTCGAATCTCAGGGAAGAGGATAATTAAAGGTATGAAAATGGTCAGAACAAATCAGAGATGGCATCAATGACTAAAGAAGTGTGGAGCCCACAATGGTCCATTGTTGGGAAAGGGTACAATCTGTGAAACTGTGATCGGGTTAGGCCAGTCAGTGTGCAGAAATATTTATCTGTGAAATTATTAGTTTAGTTTAGAGATACAGTGCTGAAACAGGCCCTTCGGCCCATTGGGTCAGCGCCGACCAGCGATCCCCGCACATTAACATTATCCTACACACACTAGGGACAATTGACATTCACACCAAGCCAATTGACAGACGAACCTGCATGCCTTTGGAATGTGGGAAGGGACTGAAGATCTCGGAGAAACCCACAGGGAGAACGTACAAACTCCGTAGTCTGGATCAAACCTGGGTCTCTAGCGCTGTGAGGCAGCAACTCTACCGCTGCGCCACTGTAAGTTACCTGGCAAGTTAACAAGGGCAGGATGGCTGTGAATTCTGTTTTAGACTCGTCATTCAGTTTAAATTAATTGGGATAGAATTTTATTTTGGAATGACTCTAGCTGGTATGTGTTGGCCCAATGATCCTGTTTAGTTTCAATTGGGATCAAATCCAAATCAATAGCAGGTCATTCAATGTAAACTGAGTTCATGACTCAGTAGGTGGAGGCTAACTATTATAAAGCCCCCAATTGTAAATGATAATAGCTATCGTACGTCATTCAGGCAAATATGGTTAATAGCAACGAAAGTCCAAGGCACAATTGAAGAAAATCCTGACCTTGGTAACAATTTTGATTCACACTCTGTTATCCTGGTTTATACCTACAACGTCATTCAGCATCTAGATCACTTTGAATTAATCAAATGACTATATTACGGGGAAAAAAACAGCTTTGGAGCGGCACAGTGGCACGGCAGTAGAGTTGCTGCCTCGCAACGCCAGAGACGTGGGTTCGATCCTGACAACGGGTGCTGTCTATGCTGTTTGTATGTTCTCCCTGTTTTTGACAATAGACAATAGGTGCAGGAGTAGGCCATTCGGCCCTTCGAGCCAGCACCGCCATTCACCGTGATCATGGCCGATCATCCACAGTACCCCGTTCCTGCCTTCTCCCCATATCCCTTGACTCCGCTTTCTTTAAGAGCTCTATCTAATGCCCCTGTCCCACTTAGGAAACCTGAACGGAAACGTCTGGAGACTTTGCGCCCCACCCAAGGTTTCCGTGCGGTTCCCAGAGGTTGCAGGTGGTTGCCGGAGGTTGCAGGTAGTGGAAGCCGGTAGGGAGACTAACAAAAACCTCCGGGAACATTCGGGAACCGCACGGAAACCTTGGGTGGGGCGCAAAGTCTCCAAAGGTTTCCGTTCAGGTTTCCTAAGTGAGACAGGGGCATAACTCTCTCTTGAAAGCACTCAGAGAATTGGCCTCCACTGCCTTCTGAGGCAGAGAATTCCACAGGCTCACAACTCTCTGGGTGAAAAAGTTTCTCCTCATCTCCGTTCTAAATGGCCTAACCCCTTATTCTTGGCATATCTTCGTGTTTAAAAAAGCTAGTTTGTTTTATTAGCACCATTTAGTTGAAAAATAATTATTAATATATTTGTCTCCAGTAGAAATCCTATGCCTTTTACAATGCTACAAAGGTCTTCCATATAAAACAATCAAAATGCATGTCTGAGACTAATCAATAATATAGTCAATTTAACTATGCGCACTGCTCATTATTCATGATTCATCTTGAAACAAACTGCACGCTCTACTGGACTAGACAGAAACCTCCAAAATAATTAGAGTGTAAAGGCATTTTGATTAAGGAAAAGGTTGATTTGATTAGGTCATAGTCTATCTGTGGCAGATGATGTCAACATATGTCGAATAAGAAAGCAAAAATATGTGAGTACGGGTTGCAATAAAAAGCCACCGCTCAGTGGAGCAACTCTAAGCAACATTACCGTCAATTTAATTTACATTCCCAATCTATAATTTGCAGCTCCAGAGCAGAAACAATCCAAAATGAAGGTACAATAGCCGTCACATGGAGTAGTCACAACAGCGACTGCAACAGAAGGCAGCGTAACACAATTGAACGCTAGAAACTGGATTTCTAGATTAAACAGGGAAATAATAGCATTTGAGGGCAATTGATGGAAATCATGTCAGGACTTTAAGAATAAGGGGGTAAGCCATTTAGAACGGAGACAAGGAAACACTTTTTCTCACAAAGAGTGGCGAGTCTGTGGAATTCTCTGCCTCGGAGGGCGGTGGAGGCAGGTTCTCTGGATGCTTTCAAGAGAGAGCTAGATAGGGCTCTTAAAAATAGTGGAGTCATGGGATATGGGGAGAAGGCAGGAATGGGGTACTGATTGGGGATGATCAGCCATGATCACATTGAATGGCGGTGCTGGCTCGAAGGGCCGAATGGCCTACTCCTGCACCTATTGTCTATTGCCAATTGATTAAACTGTTGAGGTTTAGTTAGGTTACGTTTAGATATGGTGAAGCAGCGCGGATAAACAGGCCCCTTCGGCCTAACGAGTCCGCACCGACCAGAGATCCCCGCACTGTCCTGCCCACGTCATAGACAATTTTTACATTTTATACCAAGCAAATTAATCCACAAACCTGTACATCCATAGTTAAATCAAAAGTTGTGTTGCGCCATGCTATCCTTGTAAGAATTCGGTAAAGGGTGGCCACATCAAGACAAATAAGACAGCATGATTTTATTGATACTGTAATGTTAAAATGGCGGATAGACACGTAATCGTGGAGTAACTCAGCAGGACAGGCAGTATCCCTGGACTGGAGAGGAGGAATGGGTGACGTTTCGGGTCGAGACCCTTCAGATTCTTTTTTTAAAATTAGACAATTAATGAACGTCCGATTCTTTCCACTGTAAAATAGGGGTCACAAAACAATATTTGAGCGATTCGTAGCGAAAAAATATTTTAACGCAGCAACGAGACCTTAACTCTGCAGCCAAAGAAAATTCACAGCTCCAAAGATCCTCAATGCTTTTGAGTGAATTTATTTAAAACTGACGTATATAATTACAATTAGGGTGTGCCATGCGAGGAATGGTTTACTGAAATTGGCCAGCGAGCATGATTTGTTCCCAGGCCGCACCCTCGTACAATAAGAAAATTTCTGTGGGTTGTCATTATTCAAACAGGGGCAATAAAGCTGTCTGATTATCATTCTTTAAATCTCACGTTGCAGAGAAAAATGGAATGTTCCCAGTGGGTTGACATTTCTTCATTATTTGGCACCCAGAGTGCTTGGCATGTATAGATGGTGAATTATTAGGCCAGTCAGATCCTTTAGTTTATTGCTCAAGTTAGTTGATCTCAGTAGTTGAGTTTAGTTTATTGTCAGGTGTACCGAGGTACAGTGAAAAACTTTTGTTTTCATTTTTGTTAGCTTTAGAGATACGGCGCGGAAACAGGCCCTTCTGTACACTAGCACCATCTTCCTACCCACTCGGGACAATTTAGAATCTTTTACTGAATTAACCAATTAAACGGGAAAACCTGCACGTCTTTGGAGCGCGGGAGGAAGCCGGAGCACCCGGAGAAAACCCAAGTGGGTCACGGGGAAAACGTACAAACTCCGTACGGACGACACCCGTAATCAGGATCGAGCCCGGGCCTCTGGCGCTGTCAGGCAGTAACCCCACCGCTGCGTCACCGTGGCGCCGATTGAAGCGAAATAGGGAAGGACGTTCACTATTAAGGGCAGCCAGAGTGTGTTGGCTTCAATTCCAGCTCTTGGTATTTCCAGCAATAATGAACACACATCCAGCAAAGTGTGGCACGGTGGCACAGCAGTAGAGTTGCTGCCTCACACCGCCAGAGACCCGGGTTCGATCCTGACTACGGGCGCTGTCTGTATGGAGTTTATACGTTCTCCCCGTGACCTGCGTGGACTTTCTTCGGGAGCTCTGGTTTCCTCCCTCATTCCAAAGACGTACAGGTTTGTAGGTTCATTGGCTTGACAAGAATGTAAATTGTCCCTCGTGTGTGTTGGATAGTGTTAGTGTGTGGGGATCGCTGGTCAGCACGGACTCGGTGGGCCGAAAGGCCTGTTTCCACACCGTATCCCTAAACTGAACAATGGAGACTGCACATTTGGCACAGATACTTGAGAACAACCATGCCCAAAAAAAACCCCGATATCTCTCCATTTAATTACCACCCCAGAAGAGGAAAGGTGACTTTGCAACTCAATTGACAATCCTGCTTCACACACAAAAAAAATCTTGGAAGTTTCCATCCCAGAAGGTGATTTAAAAGTTATCTCGGATTGTGGAATGAATTTCCATCCAACCTGTTCTGGATCCCTACGGCTGTGTTTGATGTGACAGGAGGCTTGGATTAAGCTTCTTCCAACACTTTTGGCAGGTGAGTTGGCAGTGGTTTTGTGCGATCTGACAGGAAATAAACCTCTAGAGATGGCACCGTTCCACGTTCATTCTCTGAAATAAGACAAAAGTTTTTCCTGGTGAACAGGCTCCTGTCCAGAAACAAAAACTACTCAAAACTCCGCTCAACGCAAACTATGGAGTTTGCCTGAGAGCGGAGACTAGTGTTGCCAATGATCTCACTCCCAAATAAGGGACGATAGGTCAAAATACGGGACAAATTCCCCACGGCGATTCGTTGACCGACTCGGCCGTGGCTGAGTGAATGATGAGTTGGCCCGGATTTGCGCACGACTCTTCCAACTCATGAACCGATGATCGGCCGTGAGAAGGAGGGGTGGTGGTGTCGGCGGTAAGCGAAGGTCCGAAGGTCGGACAGTTGGCCGGGCTGCCGACCGACAGGGCCATGGGCGAGGTGTGCTTCTGCTGCTGCACTCCATGGGCTGCACTACGTCGGGACGGGTGAGGCGGGGCCAGATGCAGCGCTCTGACCCGACACTCCCCTCGACCCGAGTTGTAGCTGTCAAATATGGGACAAGGGCGGTCCCGTACGGGACAAAGCCCAATATACGGGATGTCCCGGCTAATCAGCTGGCAATCCTAGCCGAGACCCATATTTGAGGCTGAAGCCAATTAACCTGCAAACCTGAGATAAACGCAAAATTGCTGGAGTAACTCAGCGGGACAGGCAGCATCCCTGGAGAGAAGGAATGGTTGACATTTCCGGTCGAGACCCTTCTTCAGGCCCAAAAGCCATTGGATAAAGAAACGATGATGTGGAGATACATAGAACTAATGAATGAAAGATATGATAAAAGTAATGATGATAAAGGAAACAGGTAATTGTTAGCAGTGGCTGGGTGTGAATGAGAAGCTGGAGCGGCCTGGGTGGGGGAGGGATGGAGAGAGAGGGGGGTGAAGGGGTTACTTGAAGTTAGAGCATCTGCAGTTCCTTCCTACAACCTACAAACCCGTACGTTTTTGGAATGTGGAAGAAAACCGGAGCTCCCAGAGATCTCCGTACAGACCGCACCCATAGTCAGGATCGAACCTGGGACTGGCACTGCGAAACAGCAACTCTACTACTGTGCTGCCATGCCGTCCCTATCAAGGTGATTCCCACGTGGAAAAACTCCATTTATTTAACTCCTGTTTAGCCTCTCTATATAATACGGCACTCAAGAAACAGAACAGTTCTTCCAAGAACAAGCTTCCAAGACGTCACCCAACCCAGGCGACTATTGGCGTGCCAGTCACAGAAGGAGATTTAGTTTAGTTTACTTTAGAGATACAGCACGGAAACAGGCCCTTCGGCCCACCGACTCCACGCCGACCAGCGATCACCCCGCACACTAACACTATCTGACGCACACTACATACAATTTACAATGTTACCAAAGCCAATTAACCTACAGACTTGTACGTCTTTGTGGAGCGTGGGAGGAAGCCGAAGATCTCGGAGAAAACCCACGCAGGTCACGGGCAGAGCGTACAAACTCCGTACGGACAGCGCCCGTAGTCAGGATCGAACCTGGGTCTCCGGTGCTGCAAGAGCTGTAAGGCAACAACTCTACCGCTGCGCCACCGTGCCAACACCGGTGATCTACAATCTGCATCCCAATCGCACCACGCTCTTAAACCTCAACACCTACAGCAACATTTCTTACTTAAACCATCCCCTTATCACGTATATCTACACACTGTAAATGGCTCGCTTGTAATGGCTCACTGCTGACTGGATAGCAGTCAACAAAAGTGTATCTCGGTACATGTGACAATAAACTAAACTGAACTGAAAATATACTCTGATTTTAGGTGCACCCAGGATCACAACTTTTCATTTACATTGAAGATAATGCAGGAGAATGGAATGCAGTCTTAATCTGAAAGGATTCACCAAAATGCATGTGGTGGAAACTTAATAGCATAAAATGCTTGCGAACATAAAAGTGGCCAATAATTATTACTTCACATCGGGGATTAGCTCAGCAAGGGAGCACTGAGTCATTGTAAATGACAAATTATAAAACATTTTAATTGCTTGTTGCAACTGTGCATTTAAAAAAAAAAAAATGTTTTTGCTTCAAAATATGAACCACTTTTTATGATGGCGGATTTTCTATTGAGACGATTTCAGCTGGGATTTAAATGTGATTAACTCTTTGTAAGGGCAAGTGAGTTTGCACGTTTAACTCAGTTTAGAGATCCAGCATGGAAACAGCCCACTGAGTGGGTCCAGTTAGCTCAGTTGGTAGTGGGTCCAGTTAGCTCAGTTGGTTTGAGCATGATGCTAATAACACCAAGGTCACTAAGGTGAGAGTGATAACAGTTTTTTTCATCACAGTCTAAGGTTAAGAGGGAAGCCTTTTAGGACCGAGATGAGAAAATCATTTTTTAGAGTCGTGAATTTGTGGAATTCTCTGCCACAGAAGGTAGTTGAGGCCAGTTCATTGGCTATATTTAAGAGGGAGTTAGATGTGGCCCTTGTGGCTAAAGGGACCAGGGGGTATGGAGAGAAGGCAGGTATGGGATATTGATTTGGATGATCAGCCATGATCATATTGAATGGCGGTGCAGGTTCGAAGAGCCGAATGGCCTACTCCTGCACCTATTTTCTTTGTTTCTATGAGTCCAAGCCGACTATCGATCGCTCGTTGACACTAGTTCTAAGTTATTCCACTTTTTCATCTCATCATCCAATGTCCGGCACGGTGGCGCAGCGGTAGAGTTGCTGCCTTGCAGCACTTTCAGCACCAGAGACCTGGGTTTGATCCCGACCACAGGTGCTGCTTGTACGGATGTGAACGTTCTCCTCGTGAGCTGCGTGGGTTTTCTCCGAGATAATAGACAATAGACAATATTTTTAGGAGTAGGCCATTCAATGTGATCGTGGCTGATTATCCCCAATCAATATTGGTCAAGAAGGGACTGCAGATGCTGGAAAATCGAAGGTACACAAAAAAGCTGGAGGAACTCAGTGGGTGCAGCAGCATCAATGGAGCGAAGGAAATAGGCAACGTTTCGGGCCGAACCCCTTCTTCAGAAACCCTTCGTCTGAAGAAGGGTTTCGGCCCGAAACGTTGCCTATTTCCTTCGCTCCATAGATGCTGCTGCACCTGCTGAGTTTCTCCAGCTTTTTTGTGTATCCCCAATCAGTACCCCGTTCCTGCCTTCTCCCCATATCCACTGACTCCGCTATTTTTAAGAGCCCTATCTGGCTCTCTCTTGAAAGCATCCAGAGAACCTGTCTCCACTACCCTCTGAGGCAGAGAATTCCACAGGCTCACCACTCTCTGTGAGAAAAAGTGTTTCCTCATCTCCGTTCTAAATGGCTTACTCCTTATTCTTAAACTGTGGCCCCTGGTTCTGGACTCCCCCCAATTCGGGAACATGTTTCCTGCCTCTAGCGTGTCCAAACGCTTAACAATCTTACATGTTTCAATAAGATATCCTCTCATCCTTCTAAACTCCAGAGTATATAAGCCCAGCTGCTCCATTCTCTCACCATATGACAGTCCCACCATCCCGGGAATTAACCTTGTAAACCTGCGCTGCACTCCCTCAATAGCCAGAATGTCCTTCCTCAAATTAGGACACCAAAACTGCACACAATACTCCAGTTGTGGCCTCACTAGGGCCCTGTACTACTGCAGAAGGACCTCTTTGCTCCTATATTTGATTCCTCTTATTATAAAGGCCAACATGCCATTCGCTTTCTTCACTGCCTGCTGTACCTGCATGCTTACTTTCATAGACTGATGAACAAGGACCTCCCAGATCCCATTGTACTTCCCCTTTTCCCAATTTGATGCCATTTAGAGAGTAATCTGCCTTCCGGTTTTTGTTACCAAAGGTAATAACCTCACATTTATCCGCATTAAACTTCATCTGCCATGCATCTGCCCACTCCCCCAGCCTGTCCAAGTCACCCTGCATTCTCATAGCATCCTCCTCACAGTTCACACTGCCACCGAGTTTTGTGTCATCTGCAAATTTGCTAACGTTACTTTGAATCTTCGGTTTCCTCCCACACTCCAAAGGCGTACCCGAATCGTTGCCTATTTCCTTCGCTCCATAGATGCTGCCTCACCCGCTGAGTTTCTCCAGCATTTTTGTCTACCCTTGTAAAATGCTTCCGTGTGATGTCACACACGTGACCAGTCATATTTGACCCTTACAAATTTCACTTGATAGAACGAAAAAATATATAAATCATTATATCCAGACCAAAACAATATATCTGTAATGCTTTCAGAATTAGAAGAGATGTATTGCACAATTTTCCAACTTTTTGGTCACACACGTGACTAAGATCGGGCCTTGTCCTGCATTAGGCCTGGCACGGACATTGAGGGCCGAAGGGGCCAGTTCCTGAGCTGCCCTTTTCTAAGATCTATAGCCCAGGTTAAATAAGCCTGAATATTTTCTTCACTCTTCCTGATTGAATCAGTTTTGAGGCACTTAGAACCAAAAATAAGCTTCATTTTCCACTCTGGTTAAAAGCTAATAAACATGGCCTAGAAATAGGATACTCCACCAAAAATCCACTGAGTCATGAAAGCAGGGTTTTACAGATATTTATTTAGTCCCTTCAACAAATATCCTGGTGACATTCACTGCAGCGAAAATGTATTCAAATTTTCCTTTTACCTCAGAACAAATAAATAGATCATCAGTTTCATCACCATTTTGCTTTGGTTTCCGGTTAAACAACATCTCAATTTTAAACTTGACAACCTATTTCGGATTCTAGTGTTATAGGAGTCATAGAGTGATACAGTCTGGAAACGGGCCCTTCAGCCCAACTTGCTCACACTGACCAACATGTCCCATATACACTTGTCTCACCTGGCCGTGTTTGGCCCATACCCCTCTAAACCTGACCTATCCATGTACCAGTCCAAGGTGCTGTTGAAACTCAGCGGGTGCAGCAGCATCTATGGAACGAAGGAAATAGGCAACGTTTCGGGCCGAAACCCATCTTCAGACTGATGTTTTTTTTATTCTTCAGAGGGAGGAGGAGAACTTCTTCAAAGTAGGCATACCTTGAGGAGATTTTGCAGTGGAGTAGACAAAGTGTTTAAGAAGGGACTGCAGATGCTGGAAAATCGAAGGTAGACAAAAGTGCTGGAGGAACTCAGCGGGTGCAGCAGCATCTATGGAGCGAAGGAAATAGGCAACGTTTCGGGTATGTTAAGTATAATGCATCTCTCAAACAAGTCATAAGGGACAAACATTTGAAATGGAGTGTCAGATTTCTAAGAAATAAATGACAAAGTATTGATTTTTGTCTCCCATTTGGTCAACATAATACCTCAACAACAGTCAAAAAGTAAAGATTAGTTCATGGAAAAAGCTCATCATTTTTTGTTAAACGAGTTGTGGACAAAAGTTTAATATTGTCAAACGCCGTGGTTATGATAGAATCTCTTTGAATCTAACATGCGACCTTGAGCTGCTTTCACAATGGCTTTGTTCTACTTTAAAGTCACTTGGCTTTGGATGAATCTCCCAGAGTAACTCTGGCCGAATGCACGGGAAGGAACTGCAGATGCTGGTTTACACCGGAGATAGACACAAAGTGCTGGAGTAACTCAGCGGGACAAGCAGCGTCTCTGGAGGGAAGGAATGGGTGACGTTACGGGTCGGAACCCTTCTTCAGACTCAACTCACTCGAAACCTATTTCTCACTGACCTATGCCTTATCTCCAGTAATGCTGCCTGTCCTGCTGAGTTAATGCAGAAGAAATTACTGCAGCATTTCGTGTCCATCTTCTGACCAAATTCACCTCCATTCTAAATGGAAGCATAATGAGAAGCTGGAGTGATCCTAAGTTGGTGTGTACAGAGAGATCTCGCTCTTCAATCAGGTTATGAATTAATTTGGTCCATTTAGATTTTTAAAGATATTTAATCGATATGTTTACCATCAATAGAAAAGCACAGATTATAATTATGTTAATTAGTGTCTGAAGAAGGGTCTCGATCAGAAGCGTCACCTATTTCCTTCGCTCCATAGATGCTGCCTCATCCGCTGAGTTTCTCCAGCATTTTTGTCTACCTTCGATTTTTCCAGCATCTGCAGTTCTTTCTTAAACATAATTATGTTACTTATCAGTTTCTCTTCTTGAACTTTATTCAGTAATTGCAACTGGACCTGTGATCTGCTGTGGTGTCCACACAAAACGCTGGCGTAACTCAGCGGGGAAGGCAGCATCTCTGGAGAGAAGGCATCGGTGACGTTTCGGGTCGAGACCCTTCCTCAGACTGGGAGTCAGGGGAGAGGGAAACGAGAGATATGGACGGTACACAGGACAAATGTTGGCTCACGTGACATTATTAACACAATGCCAACACCAATAGCAAAAGGTTGACAATCTCCTCAAAGATTAAATGAATCACAGGAATTATATCAGGTCAGGTCAGGACCGTTTACATGCACTTCACAGCAAGTAAGATAAGAGCATAGTGCTGGCAAATACAGGGAAACAAGCTCCTTGGAACTCTGTGTAGGACGGAACTGCAGATGCTGGTTTAAATCGAAGATAGACACAAAATGGGCTTTCCCCCACCTACATAAAAAGTTTTCTCACCCACCACTCCACCTCCAGGCTCCTCAGATCGGCCGACTTGGGGTTGCTGAATATCCCGCGGTCTAGGCATAAGCTCAGGGGCGACCACGCCTTTGCGGTTGCAGCTCCTAGACTGTGGAACAGCATCCCCCTTCCCATCAGAACTGCCCCCTCCATCGACTCTTTTAAGTCAAGACTAAAGACTTATCTATACTCCCAAGCCTTTCCTGACGTCCTCTGAGTGAGGGCTACATGTATATATGTATGTAGTTTGTTTTGTTGTGCTAATCTTATAACAAATGTAAAGCACTTTGGCCAACAAGAGTTGTTTATTAAATGTGTGACTTGACTTGACAAAATGCTGGAGCGTAGCAAAGTGCTCTTGACTTCAAACTTAACACAGTGATCAAAATAATGAAAATCTCAAGTATAGACTGAAAATAGAATGGTGGTGTCGGAAAAAGAACTGCAGATGCTGGTATAAACCGAAGATGGACACAAAAAGCTGGAGTAACTCGGCGGGTCTGGCAGCCTCTGTGGAGAAACGGAATAGGTAATGTTTCGGGTCGAGACCCTTCTTCAGACCCATACCATTGTGGTGTTCAAGATGCAGCACAGAACACCACAGGAGATCCTTCTTCCCTGTGGCCATCAAACTGTACAACTCCTCCATTTTCTGTCATGGGATAGACTGACTCACCTCCCCGATCTTTGCTCACCCCAAATCCTTTTCATTCATCACTTTAATTTATGTATTATGTATCTTGTTGTGTTTTATGACTGTTGGCGGGTCAATTGCCCTCCTGGGATACGTAAAATTCTATCGTTTCGTATCGTATCGTATCAGGGTTATCATTGAATTGATTAAGTACACATTCTTATCCAAAGCTTTTAATTTCTTTAAGAAAAAACTCCTTTGCCATCTTTGATGGAAAAAAAAAACATTTGTCAGTAGTTTTAAAAAGTTAGAAAATATTAAAAAAATAAAAACAGGGCATTATATTTCTCTACTTTTGCCGCTAGCTTGTTAACGAATTTTCACTTAAGCATTAAAAGTCAGATTCTCCATTTCAGTAATGAATGTTGCAAGAATATAAACTAGCCATGCACTGCATTGATACATAGCAGCTTTGATCTTAGGTATTTCCATAAAATAACTTCAAATCAGATTTAGAAAATGCCAGTAGGTTTAAGTATTAGGGTTTAAGGCTACTTAATACTCGACTTACAAGGTGACACGGCATATTGCAAAGCACCCACTTCATTAAGGAATGAGTATAAAAGGTAATCTGATATCTAATAGAGCATTTTTTGGTTTAGTTTAGTTTAGAGATACAGCGCAGAAACAGGCCCTTCAGCCCACCGAATCCGCGCCGACCAGCGATCCTCGCACATGAACACCATCACTACACACACTAGGGACGATTTATAATTTTTCCGAAGCCAAATAACCTATAAACCTGCACGTCTTTGGAGTGTGAGAGGAAACCGGTGCACCCGGAGAAAACCCACGCAGGTCACAGGGAGAACGTACAAACTCCGTAAGGACAGCAGCTGTGGTCAGGATCGAACCTGGGTCTCTGGTGCTGTGAGGTAGCAACTCTACTGCTGCGCCACCAGGCTGCCCCAATTTTTTAAAAGGGCATTGTAGACAATAGACAATAGGTGCAGGAGGAGGCCATTCGGCCCTTCGAGCCAGCACCGCCATTCAATGTGATCATGGCTGATCATCCCCAATCAGTACCCCGTTCCTGTCTTCTCCCCATATCCCCTGACTCCGCTATTCCCAAGAGCCCTATCTAGCTCTCTCTCGAACGCATCCAGAGAACCCGCCTCCACCGCCCTCTGAGGCTGAGAATTCCACAGACTCACCACTCTCTGTGAGAAAAAGTGTTTCCTCGTCTCCGTTCTAAATGGCTTACCCCTTATTCATAAACTGTGGCCTCTGATTCTGGACTCCCCCAATATCGGGAACATGTTTCCTGCCTCTAGTGTGTCCAATCACCCTTAACAATAGGTTCTCAAAGTAAATTGGAATACAAGGCCAATAACATTTCTGATACTCAAGTTCAAGTGAGTTTATTGTCATGTGTCCCTGATAGGACAATGAAATTCTTGCTTTGCTTCAGCACACAGAACATAGTAGGCATTTACTACAAAACAGATCAATGTGTCCATATGCCGTAATATAAATATATACACACATAAATAAATAAAATGATAAAGTGCAAATAAACAGATAATTGGTTATTAATAATCAAAGTTTTGTCCTTTACAGATCACAGCATTTTATGCCTGGACTCGAGACGTCACAAATTCCTTTTTCCCCAGAGATGCTGCCTGACCCGCTGAGTTATCCCAGCCTTTTGCGCCTGACCTCGGTTTAAACCAGCATCTGCAGTTCCTCCCTACACACAGTGTTAGGTAAACATGGCTGTGACATTCACCTGGAAACTTAAATATGGTGTATTAACCCAGACCATACTGCAGTCTATAATGAAGGCACTAAATACGGCTGAATTGCCTTGCATCAGGCGATGCATTAAGGTGATAAAATGGTTTATCCGCTGTGACACAGGCATATCCTGTGTCACACAAATTAAGGAGATCACACTTAGCTGGCGGCTCCACTGAGAATAGACATATTATGAACATTACGACAAATTTAAGATTTTTTATTCAGAATCACCTGGCACACAAACCCATTCCGACAATAATTAATATGCACTGGAAAAACACATATTTAATGGGCTATTTTGAGAAAAATTGCAATGGCTGATCTTTTTTGAAAAGGTCTTTCATGTGTAACCGAATTATTACGCACAAGCGGTGTAGTTTAATTTCTTAAGAAAAAATGTAATGGTCTTTGCTCAACTGCGGATGAAAAAGCTGGTAATTTATTTGTGTTAAATTAAGGAGGAGTTAAGTGAATGAGCTAATAGGATTTCCAGTGTGTTTCAAAAAAGGCACCAACGCATAATGGGACAGTGATAGCGTTGGGAGAAACAGGAGATGGGATGGAGTTAGTGAGGCAGCAGCTAGGGCTTTTGTTACTACAGTGCATGGAGATAAAGTTCTGATCCATCTCTTCCTCTCCACCCACTAATCAAAACCCCCTCAGGAGATGGATACCTCTCGCTTTGAAAAATGTGAAATATGGCACTAACAGTTCCACACAACTTGTGCCTCCCTCCCCCCCCCCCCCCCCCCCCCCCCCCCCCCCCCCCCCCCACCCCCCCCCCCCCCCCCCCCCCCCCCCCCCCCCCCCCCCCCACAAAGCACTGTCAAAACAAATGCAGCTGCTGGTTAATACACAAAAAGACACAGAGTGCTGGAGTAACGCAGCGGGTCCAGCAGCATCTCTGGAGAACGTGTGTCGGTGACGCTTCACAGAGTGCTGGGGGCGACACCGCACCGCACCGCACCGCACCGCACCGCCGCCGTAGATTTGCTGCCTCACAGTGCCAGAGACCCGGGTTTGATCCTGACAACGGGTAGCTGACTATACGGAGTTTGTACGTTCTCCCCGTGACCTGCGTGGGTTTTCTCCAGTTTCCTCCCACACTCCAAAGACGATCCGGTTTGTAAGTTACGTGGCGTGGTATAATTGTAAATTCTCCCTAGTGTGTGTAGGATAGTGTAAATGTACAAATAAGACATCAAATATTATTATGTAATATTTAGGTAATAAAATGTGATCACTTTTGATATATATATATATATATGCATCAAATATACATATATAATCTTATTATTATTATTAAGACCTCAAATATATATAGACACAAAATGCTGGAGTAACTCAGCGGGACAGGCATCATCTCTGGAGAGAAGGAATGGGTGACGTTTCGGGTCGAGACCCCTCATGCCTTGACCCGAAACGTCACCCATTCCTTCTCTCCAGAGATGCTGCCTGTCCCGAGGAGTTACATCAGCATTTTGTGTCTATGTTCGGTATATATATAATTATTTATATATGTGTGTGTGTGTGTGTATAAATATATATATATACATAATGTGTATATATTTATATTGTGTATATATATGTGTGTGTATATATATATATATGTATATATATATATATATATATATATATATATATATATTATTTTTGTTTGTATGTATATTATATACTGTATATAATATTATATAATATAATATAATATAATATAATATATGTATATATATGTATAGATATATTTATTGATATATATGTTAATATATATAGATATATATATATAAATATATAAACATGATTGATATAAATACATCGATAGATGCTCCTGAACACATCATCTGTGATGTAACCTGTAATATAATATAATATATGTATATATATATAGATATATTTATTGATATATATGTTAATATATATAGATATATATATATAGATATATAAACATAAATATATACAATATATAATATTAAAACCTGTTTATTCAATGGACTATTATTATTATTATTATTTACTACTATTATTGAACCAGTGACTTTTGGAAATATTTTTTTGGAGCACTGAATCTTGAGGATAAAACCAATTGAAGCGCCTTAATGCTGCCCGGTCCAGTTGCAGGTAATTTAATAGCAGCAGACTCTATTTCCCCACTTGCACCTGATAACTGAGCCATGAAGCAATACTTTTTCTGGGCTGCGGACTGGGGTTTACATGCACAGCGCGATGCACTCTATCCCAAAGCAATCGTTATTACAGTGCAACCTTAGATGAAGATTCTCTAATGAACATGTAACAAAAGACTTTTTAAAAAAAGAGAGCGAATAGATAATGCCACTATTTAGAATGGAAACAGTCATGTAGGATTCCTCGCAGGTCAAAATGTTTCTTTGTAGATAATGAACTCAATTATTAATTTATCGAAATTCATAAAGACATGTCCAAGGGAAGGCAAACAGTGCATTTTTAAGAGCACTTCGACAAGTGTAGCGTTCACTCACATACTCTCAATTTACCTTCACCATTATAACACTTTTAAATTAAAATGTAAATTCAAGAAAGCCTATCAGCTTCTCATTAAGGCCACTGGTTTAAAAAAACCTCATTAATCAGAAACATATGGACTAAAATACCACTCATCAATTCAATCTGCTTATGACACTTCACGAAGCTTTACATTTGACACAAACATACAGCGATCTATCAATTATCTGGGGTTCACTCTTACACTAATTGTACATTTTCTCCTCTAATGCATTTTCACTGTTATCTCGTAGGCTAATGCTAGCCAACAAATCAATAAATATAAATTATACATGCAAAGAAAGACTGCTGCGAACATAAAGTTTCTAATTAATTGCATTTGATTAATTTATGTCCTTTAATTATCTTGCTAAGCCACAGACAGCATAAATATCTTTGCAATCTAGTTATTGCAATGCCAGTCATAAAACGAAAGGCACACACTATGCCCAAGAACCTCAGCCAGTTCCATTTCCAGCACAAGAGGGTTTGCTGAAGGATACAGAGGCTTAAGTGCAGTGAAGAAAGTGTCTATTCAGGCAGCACAAAACATTTTATCTGCGTTTCATGCCTAGCCTTAACAAAAAAACCCATATCACCACATACGTTGATTAAAGTATTTTATTTTTGAATGATATTTTTCTCGGGGATATTTAACCAAAGTCATCTGTCACCAAGATTTGTTTCCGCAACAACTGAGCTGTATACAATGGGCCAAATAAATCTCTGAGGATTAGTGATTACTTTTAAGAAAACGTCAAGTTGCAGAGGTTTTAAAAAAAAAAAAAATGATGGAAAATGCAGACCATAGATCGCAGGATTAATTGCCTGGTTTTACAACTTTCTTTCCCCAAAGATGACAGATAGCAACAAAAGTTTGTGAAATTCTCCATTTCACTTAGAGCTATTGCCCATAAAGGTGCTTATAATTTCTTAAGAGTATATATACTTTTTAAACAAGAGATCTAATGCTAATTTGTACAGCGTTGGTTTTGTGTGGTAGCTTTTCCCCCGCACAGTAACACACATGCTGGATACCTCTGGCCCTGAGCAAATGCAATACAGAACGACTTTCAGAAAAGTTGGTATATACCCCTCATAGACGGACTGAGGCCCGGGCCAATTCCAATTTTAGAGGCCCCCATACCAAGATCAAGCAGAGGCCTCTCAGTTTTAGATGCCCTCAAATCAAGATCTCGGGATGGGAATAATTTTTTCCGGGATGGCGGGACTGTCATATGCTGAGAGAATGGAGTGGCTGGGCTTGTACATTCTGGAGTTTCAAAGGATGAGAGGTGATCTTATTGAAACATTTAAGATTATTAAGGGTTTGGACACGCTAGAGGCAGGAAACATGTTCCCGATGTTGGGGGAGTCCAGAACCAGGGGCCACACAGTTTAAGAATAAGGGGTAAGCCATTTAGAACGGATATGAGGAAACACTTTTTCACACAGAGAATTGTGAGTCTGTGGAATTCCCTGCCTCAGAAGGCGGTGGAGGCAGGTTCTCTGGATGCTTTCAAGAGAGAGCTAGATAGGGCTCTTAAAAATAGCGGAGTCAGGAGACATGGGGAGAAGGTAGGAACGGGGTACTGATTGGGGATGATCAGCCATGATCACATTAAATGGCGGTGTTGGCTCGAAGGGCCGAATGGCCTACTCCTGCACCTATTGTATATTTAGTCAGAAGGTGGTGAATCTGTGAAATTCTTTGCCACAGAAGGCTGAGGAGACCAAGTCAGTGGATATTTTTAAGATGGAGATATAGATTCTTGATTAGTGCGGGTGTCAGAGGTTATGGGGAGAAGGCAGGAGAATGGGGTTACATAGAATCATAGAAACATAGAAAATAGGTGCAGGAGTAGGCCATTCGGCCCTTCGAGCCTGCATCGCCATTCAATATGATCATGGCTGAATATCCAACTCAGTATCCTGTACCTGCCTTCTCTCCATACCCCCTGATCCCTTTAGCCACAAGGGCCACATCTAACTCCCTCTTAAATATAGCCAATGAACTGGCCTCAACTACCTTATGTGGCAGAGAATTCCACAGATTCACCACTCTCTGTGTGAAAAAAGTTTTTCTTATCTCGGTTCTAAAAGATTTCCCCTCTATCCTTAAACTGTGACCCCTCGTTCTGGACTTGTTCTGGACAGAGAGTGGTGAATCTCTGGAACTCTCTGCCACAGAGGGTAGTCGAGGCCAGTTCATTGGCTATATTTAAGAGGGAGTTAGATGTGGCCCTTGTGGCTAAGGGGATCAGAAGGTATGGAGAGAAGGCAGGTACGGGATACTGAGTTGGATGATCAGCCATGATCATATTGAATGGCGGTGCAGGCTCGAAGGGCCGAATGGCCTACTCCTGCACCTAATTTCTATGTTTCTATGTTTCTACTTCCCCAACATCGGGAACAATCTTCCTGCATCTGGCCTTAGGCTTCCTGCATCTAGGGTTAGGAGGGATTGAATGGTGGAGTAGACTTGATGGGCCGAATGGCCTAATTCTGCTGCTGGATCTTGTGGTCCACTGACCAGCCACTGGTCAGGATTGAACCCGGGTCTCCGGCGCTGCGAGGCAGCAGCTCCACCCGCTGCGTCACCGCACAGCTGTATTAGCAGCATGGGTTTCCCCCACTAGCATGGTGATCATATTATGACGCTGCCTCCCTTCTTACACTGCACAACCACAATCAATCACCGGCTTAGCGTCAAATTAAATCAACTAATTCATTTTACGCTATTTAATATTGCGGCACTTCTTTATTTTCCCATTACTTGGTTTCTCCGCATGCATCTGCAGTGGTCCTTTCCAATATCAGCTTCTGCTAATCTGCCCTGTCCTGGCATTTTTTTTTTCTATGCGAGATACAAACTACTATTGATTTTATTAACTTGACGCCACCATGCAATCATCTCCCCTCTCAAACTACATAATTAAAACGTATTTGATGAACTCGATTTCTCCGAGCTCCACAGTGCGCTGTAGTCCACGAGGTCAAACGCTGATTAGATTTTATGATTATGATACCAGGCCAATACAATGCTGTTTGGTGAAGGACCGTTGGAGAGCAGTGGAGGAGGGTCAGGGCGGTGAGTACTTAAATCGGGCGCGGGGCTTTATTTCACAGAGGCCCGGGACCGTTGGGGAGCAGTGGAGGAGGGTCAGGGCGGTGAGTACTTAAATCGGGCGCGGGGCTTTATTTCACAGAGGCCCGGGACCGTTGGGGAGCAGTGGAGGAGGGTCAGGGCGGTGAGTACTTAACGGGTAAAAAAAAAACCCGTCTTTCCTTTGAATCATCAAATCAGGGTCGAATTGGGGAAATGAGGAAAGCACAGATAGACACAAGGAGCCGGAGTAACTCAGCGGGTCAAGGCAGCAAGCCTGGATGTGCGGGCTTTCTCCAAGATTGTACGTTCTCTGAGGTTGACAAAAAAATGCTGGGGAAACTCAGCGGGTGCGGCAGCATCTATGGAGCGAAGGAAATAGGCAACGTTTCGGGACGAAACGTTGCCTATTTCCTTCGCTCCATAGATGCTGCCGTACCCGCTGAGTTTCTCCAGCAATTTTGTCTACCTTGCATCCTTCATATCTAATGTCATAAGTTTCATAAGTGACAGGAGTGGATTTAAGCCATTCGGCCCATCAAGTCTACTTATGAAGAAAGACTGGATAGACTCGGTTTGTACTCGCTAGAATTTAGAAGATTGAGGGGGGATCTTATAGAAACTTACAAAATTCTTAAGGGGTTGGACAGGCTAGATGCAGGAAGATTGTTCCCGATGGTGGGGAAGTCCAGAACAAGGGGTCATAGTTTAAGGATAAGGGGGAAATCTTTTAGGATCGAGATGAGGAAATTTTTTTTCACACAGAGAGTGGTGAATCTCTGGAATTCTCTGCCGCAGAAGGTAGTTGAGGCCCGTTCATTGGCTATATTTAAGAGGGAGTTAGATGTGGCCCTTGTGGCTAAAGGGATCAGGGGGTATGGAGAGAAGGCAGGAACAGGATACTGAGTTGGATGATCAGCCATGATCATATTGAATGGCGGTGCAGGCTCGAAGGGCCGAATGGCCTACTCCTGCACCTATTTTCTATGTTTCTATGTTTCTATGTTAATCCGCCATTCAATCATGGCTGGTCTATCTCTCCTTCCTAACCCCATTCTCCTGCCTTCTCCTCATAACCTCTGACACCCGTAATAATCAAGAATCTATCTATCTCTGCCTTAAAAATATCCACTGACTTGGCCTCCAAGGCATTCTGTGGCAAAGAATTCCACAGATTTACCACCTATTTCCTTCGCACCATAGATGTTGCCGCGCCCGCTGAGTTTCTCCAGCATTTTCGTCTACCTTCAATTTTCCAGCATCTGCATTCCTTCTTGAACACGTTCTCTGAGGTTGTGCGGAGTTTGTACGTTCGCCCCGTGACCCGCCTGGGCTTTCTCCGGGATCTTCGGATTCCTCCCACGCTCCAAAGATGTACTGTGCAGGTTAGTAGGCTAATTGGCTTGGCATGAATGTAAGATTGCCCCAGTGTTGGTAGGATGGTGTAAATATGCAGGTATCGCTGTGGGCCAAAGGGCCTGTTTCCCCGCTGTATCTCGAAACTATACTAAACCAAGAAAGTTTTTAAAAAAGAATCAATAATGGAGACATGAGATTCCTCCTAGCAGGCAAAGCAGACCATTCCCAAAAGATTTGGTCTCCAGTTATCGACTTATTACAAGTATAGGGTGCAACATAACTTTGAAAATAAATGGTTTCAGGACCTGGTGAGGGTTGTGTAAAGACACAAAGTAGGTATATCCCTTTTATCTTATATCTTTTGTTCTCTATTTATCTCCTTTTTTTTACCCTTTGATTTTCTTTTTATCTCCTCTTCATGTTTTACGTTTCTACGGGTCTCTCTCGATCACTCTTTCACGCACTTACTATCCTATCTAACTCTCTCTACTTTCCTTCTTTTTAAAGTTTAAAACAAGAAGTGGTACAGGAAATGTATGATGTTATTTTTGGCTTATATCGCTGTAATGTACATTACTTCTAATAAATAAAATATTTAAAAAATGATCAATAATGGAGCAGAATAATGAACCCCTAATGCAAATCTCATGGTGTATCTCCTGAGGTTCCTTTTTAACGGATGGAATAAGTCCGCAACCATTCAATGGGGGCACGGTGGGGCAGCGGTAGAGTTGCTGCCTCAGCGCCAGAGACCCGGGTTCCATCATGACTACGGGTGCTTGTCTGTACGTTCTCCCCGTGACCTGCGTGGGTTTTCTCCGAGATCTTTAGTTTCCTCCCGCACTCCAAAGGCGTGCAGGTTTGTAGGTCAATTGGCCCCGGTATGAGTGGGAAGTTGTCCGCAGTGTGTGTGGCGCTGGCGTTGATGTGCGGGGATCGCTGGTCGGCGTGGACTCAGTGGGCCATTAGGGCCCGTTTCTGCGCTGTATCTCTAAAAATAAACCAAAACTTGACGAGACAAAACACTAAACCGACCTTCCCCTTTCTAACGTACATTTGTCCCATCTTAAGTTCATCCCTCCGAGGATTGGTGAGTTTCTTGAGGACGGGATTATTGAATTTGAGAGTCGCTAGCCGATCCTGATACGTCAAGTGGTTTTCCACTTAAACAGGAAGCACATTCCGCCCAGTTACTGGAGTCATCAGAGACTATGGTTGCGATATTAATTGGGTTTGTGTGCAAACCTCTGAACCCAGGCCTCATCACAGAGAAGGCTTTAAGATGCCAGATTATACTCAAAGCCACAGATAAAAGATAAACAACATATTTAGAGCAACAATTATTATAATTGCAGAAACACTCAGCTGTAAAATAACTAAATCTGATTAAGAGCCCTTCTTCATGATCAAATATTAATCTGATGTCTTCTGCCTAACCTGCTCCCAACGTAAGAGGCTTCTTGTAGTCTTATGTATTAACAGATTTGCATAAGGCTCTCAGAGCCGAACTCATACCACCTAATAATAATGTGTTTGAAAGTCAATGCAATAAACAGGTCATTACAATACATTTAGATCAAGCTGTGTAACAAGAACTCCATTAGGTAGAAATTTTGAAATTCAAGTTGAAGACTTGGACTGATCATCTTCATTTATTAAATTGATTTACGTATATTTTTCCAAGCCACATTAAAAATCCTCATCAGGCAAAATGATTGAAACCCACAAACGAGGGGAAAAAAACCCCACTTATTTAAAGCTGCTTATCGGTTGATGGGAAAATGTGGCCCTCAAAAAACTAAACACTGTGTGCGGCAGGGTTCGAGGCCCTGAGCTACAGGGAGAGATTGGACGAGCTAGGGCTTTATTCCTTGGAGCGCAGGAGGCTAAGGGGTGATTGTATAGAGAGGTGTTTAAAATCATGAGGTGAATTGAAAACTTCATGAGTTGTAGGAGCACAATTAGGCCATTCGGTCCATCAAGTCGACTCCACCATTCAATCATGGCTGATCTCTTTCCCGCTTAACCCCATTCTCCTGCCTTCTCCCCATAACCCCTGATCTAATCCCGTACTAATCAAGAATCTATCAATCTCTGCCTTAAAAATATCCGTTGACTTGGCCTCCACAGCCTTCTGTGGCAATGAATTCCACAGATTCACCACCCTCTGAGTAAAGCAATTCCTTCTCATCTCTTGTCTAAAGCTAAGTCCTTTAATTCTGAGGTGATGTCCCCTGGTCCTAGACTCTCCCACTAGGGGAAACATCCTCTCCACATCCACTCTATCCAGGCTTTTCACTATTTGGTAAGTTTCAATGAGGTGTTCCCCTCATCCTTCTAAAATCCAGCGAGTACAGGTCCAGTGCCTTCAAACGCTCATCGTATGTTAACCCAACCACTACAGGGATCATTTGATGGGTCGAAGGTCCTCTTTCCAAGTTACATCTTGGAGATTCTCGGACTATCATTAATTGCACAAGACGTTATTCCCTTTACCCCATGACTGTACTCTGTGGACTGCACGATAAAATATTGAAGCTCCTTTATACTTTAACTGGAGTCCTGATCTACCATCTACCTCATCGGAGAGCCTCGAGCCATCTTAAATCGGACTTCACCTTGCACTAAACATCATTCCCTTTATCCTGTGCTTGTACACTGTGGATGGTTCGATTGTAATCATGTATAGCCATTCCACGGAGTGGATGGAACACAACAAACAAGTATTTCACTGTACCTCGGCACACGTGACAGGAAACTAAACTTGCAATTAGAGTCATGGTCATACAACAGGCCCTTTGGCCCAACTTGCCCATACCGGCCAATATGCCCCAGCCACACTAGTCCCACCTGCCTGCCCTTGGTCTATATCCCTCCAAACCTGTCCCATCCATGTATCTGTCTAACTGTTTGTTAAACGCTGCCTCAACTACCTCTCTGGCAGCTCGTTCCATACACCCACCGCCTTTTGTATGGAAAGGTTACTCCTTTAGATTCCTATTAAATCTTTTCCCCTTCACTTTAAACCTATGATCAGCCATGATCATATTGAATGGCGGTGCAGGCTCGAAGGGCCAAATGGCCTACTCGTGCACCTATTTTCTATGTTTCTATGTTTCTATGTCCTCTGGTCCTCGACTCCCCTACTCTGGGCAAGAGACTCTGTGCATCTACCCGTTCTATTCCTCTCATGATTATATACCCCACTGTTGTTATGACTGCTGACAGTTCATTCACTAAATAGAAATACAGTGCATTATATTCCAGGGCTAATACAATGTTTGCACAACACATTGCCCCATATTAAGATCATATTCTGCAGCGAGAGCACTCTGTCTCCAGACCACCTACTTAAGCCTCACGTTTCAACACAGTGAGAGAGAGGAATAGTTCGTCTACCATTAGGCCTGGAATTGGCAGAGGAGGAACTGAGTGCAGGGAAAGGATTTCTTGTGGTGTCATGTTGCGCAGTAGGATGGCTTGTCAGCGCATTTACTGTTCGATACATTGGATTTATTCTCCTTGATACGACCATTGGGAATTACAGCAGAGATGGGTCTCAGAAGTCAAGCGGGGGAGTCAGAATGCTGCTCTAACCATATAACAATAACAATTACAGCACGGAAACAGGCCATCTCGGCCCCACAAGTCCGTGCCGAACAACTTATTTTTCCCTTAGTCCCACCTGCCTGCACTCATACCATAACCCTCCATTCCTTTCTCATCCATATGCCTATCCAATTTATTTTTAAATGATACCAACGAATCTGCCTCCACCACTTCCACTGGAAGCTCATTCCACACCACTACCACTCTGAGTAAAGAAGTTCCCCCTCATGTTACCCCTAAACTTCTGTCCCTTAATTCTGAAGTCATGTCCTCTTGTTTGAAACTTCCCTATTCTCCAAGGGAAAAGCTTGTCCACATCAACTCTGTCTATCCCTCTCATCATTTTAAAGACCTCTATCAAGTCCCCCCTTAACCTTCTGCGCTCCAGAGAATAAAGACCTAACTTATTCAACCTTTCTCTGTAACGTAGTTGTTGAACAGAGTTGTTGCTCTGCACCACTCCTTGGAGTACTGTGAGCAATTTTGGTCCCGATACCTTCTGAACCTTCGGAATTTTGTAGTCAGCAGGGCAGTACTCTGCGTATCGCCAACTTGGACAATTTTACATTTTTATCAAGCCAATTAACCTACAAACCTGCACGGCTTTGGAGTGTGGGAGGAAACCGAAGATCTCGGAGAAAACCCACGCAGATCACGGGGAGAACGTACAAACTCCATACTCTGAGGAAGGATGTACTGGCTGTGGAGAGGGTCCAGAGGAGGTTTACAAAAATGATTCCAGGAATTAGTGGGTTAGCACATGATGAGCGTTTGAGCCTCTACTCACTGGAGTTTAGAAGGTTGAGGGAGGACCTCATTGAAACTTACAGAATAATGAAAGGCATAGATAGAGTGGATGTGGATAGGATGTTTCCACTGGTGGGAGAGTCTAGGACCAGAGGTCATAGCCTCAGAATTAAAGAGCGCTCTTTTAGAAAGCAGGTGAGGAAGAACTACTTTAGTCAGAGGGTGGTTAATCTGTGGAACTCATTGACACAGAGGGCTGTGGAGGCCAAGCCAGTGGATATTTTTAAGGCAGAGAGACAAATTCTTGATGTCTCGTAGCGGCTCGTAACAATTTTTTTCATCACAAGTATTTTTTTACTCGTGGACATTTTTTGCAGGGATGAAAGAATGTCACGATTTTACCCGATGTCCCGCGTACCTACCGTTAGCATTACGAGCCGCTACGAGGCATCCACGAACTCCTACGGACCCGCTACGGACATTCTCCGAGTTCGAATCAGGGGAAAACTCGGGAGAACTCTTGAATTACCTCGTACAGTGGGACAGGGGTTTAAGAAGGTACAGGAGCCTGAAAACTGTAATGTCCAGGTTCAGGAACAGCTACTTCCCTATAGTCATCAGGCCATTACACTCAACAACGAATAAGTTCTGGACTGCAAAAGACAATATTATTATTTATTTTTTTCTCCCCATTATGTACTATGTTTACATATTCACATATTCTGTTGTGCTGCAGCAAGTAAGAATTTCATTGTCCCATCCGGGACATATGATAATAAAACACTCTTGCCCCTTGGATAGGACAGGTTTGGAGAGATATGGGCCACATGCAGGCAGGTGGGACAAGTGTAGCTGGGATATGTTGGCCGGTGTGGCCAAGTTGGGCCGAAGGGCCTGTTTCCTTGACTCGATGACTATACATCTTGGTTTCATGGTTTCTTTGTCCTCCAAAATATTCCAAATGGAATTTAAACTGCAGGTGGATACATGATTGTAATCAAGCCGTCCACAGTGTACAGATAAAAGGGTATAGTATGAAGATAAACTCCGATAAATTCCGATTAAAGATAGATCAAGGTTCTCCAATGACAATAGACAATAGGTGCAGGAGTAGGCCATTCGGCCCTTCGAGCCAGCACCGCCATTCAATGTGATCATGGCTGATCACCCCCAATCAGTACCCCCTTCCTGCTTTCTCCCCATACCCCTGACTCCGCTATTTTTAAGAGCCCTATCTAGCTCTCTCTTGAAAGTATCCAGAGAACCGGCCTCCACCGCCCTCTGAGGCAGAGAATTCCACAGACAAGGAGATGGCAGGTAGGACCGTTCTCTCGTTGGAGAGAGGATGATTCAGTTGCCTGATAACAGCTGGGAAGAAACTGTTCCTGAATGTGGAGGTGTGCGTATTCACACTTCTGTACCTTTTTGCCTGATGGGAGAGGGGGGGGATATAAACCAACCTACGAACAACAAACTGCTTGGTTTCCACAAAGGATTTTTGGGTTTTGTTTGTTCTTGCACTGTATTGCGTTTCAAAGAAAATTATTGAACAACTTTTAATTTATTTGTTATATTACAATATATTATATTACAAAGCTGTTTTGCCACCACAAGTAAAAATTGAATTGTTCCGTTTCAAGACATATGACAATAAAACTCTCTTGGCTCTCCTGAACTAGTGTGAGTGGGAGATCGATAGTTTACGTGGACTCGGTCGGGTCCTGTTTCCATGCTATGTCATTAACCTAAATTTAATTAAAGTAATGTACCTTACATGTTTTAATTTCTTCAAATTTAGTCATTTCTTCCGCTAAAAACATACTCGGATTAAGGAGATTTTTTTTTTTTTAAATGCTCCCATTCCATAGGTTCCAGGAGCAAATTTAGGCCATTCGGCCCATCACGTCTACTCCACCATTCAATCATGGCTGATCTATCTCTCCCTCTCCACCCCATTCTCCTGCCTACTCCCCATATCCCCTGACACCCTTCTGCGTACTAATCAAGAATCTGTCAATCTCCACCCTAAAAATTTCCATAAGAGTAGACTTGATGAGCCTAATTATTCCCCTATACCTTATGAACTTAGGGAGTGCAGTGAGAGAGGGTTGCACAGAAATCCCGTAGGAGAGAGGACCAGGACTTCTTTAAAGTAGGCATACGTGGAGGAGAGGCAAGGGTCAAGAGTGTGTTATTGTCATATGTCCCGGATGGGACAATGAAATTCTTACTTGCTGCAGCACAACAGAATATGTGAATATGTAAACATTGTATAAAATGGGGGAAGAGAACAAAATGTTCAATTAATAACTAATATAGTGCTATAGTAATATAGTCTTTTGCAGTTTAGAGCTCAGAGCTTATTCGTTGTCCTGATGGCTGTAGGGAAGAAGCTGCTCCTGAACCTGGACGTTACAGTTTTCAGGCTCCTGTACCTTCTTCCCGATGGCAATGAGTGTGTGGCCAGGATGGTGTGGGTCTTTGATGATGCTGGCTGCCTATTTGAGGCAGCGACTACGATAGATCCCTTTGACGGTGGGGATTTGCAGTGAAGCAGTAAAATAGAGAGGTAAGGAAAGGCAGATACTGGAATCGTCAACAAAGCACAAACTGCTGGAGTAACTCAGCAGGCCAGGTAGCAAAAAAAAGACACAAAGTGGTGGAGTAACTCAGCGGGCCAGGCAGCATCTCTGGAGAACATGGATAGGTGACGTTTCGGGTCGGGACCCTTCTTTAGACTAACGATGGGGTTGAGGGAGTTAACAATAATTAATTGCAGAATAATGTAAAATCTAATACAATTAGAACTGCATCATCCAGAGAAATTATGATGTGATAAAAATTGATGTCAAATGAGGCAAAATAGCATAAGGACATCGAGAGAATTGTGTGGATTGTAAACCTTTGAGTGCAAAAATAACCTTTGGAATCTGCTAATCATTTAACTGCCATAGATTTTAACTACATGGCTTTACAGGTTTACGTTTAGCATTGTAAGTTAGATCAAAATCTGCTACCGTTACATTAAAGCTGAATTCTGAACTCAAATCTTGCTGTGAATCAACACTATTTGACTTGCGTATAAACAGACATGAGTCAGAGATTATGGACTAATCCCACGCTCTTTTGTGCTCTTCCCTGCAATCGAAGACCGCCACTAACATGCCCTGAATAGCATAGGCAACGGACGCAAGGAAATCCGAACTTAACACGCCGTTAAACTTTGCATAAACCGTATTAAAACATGACAGGGCCACGATTGTTTCTGCATTACCTACAGTGCCAAGAGGAGTAAAGAAATGACTGTACATCTGAATCATTGCTACAAATACCTGCAAGATGGCAGCCTCGCCAACAGTCTGTCTGTCTTTTCGTCTTTTTTGTTATTTTTAGTGTGTTTTAAGAGTTTGCGTTAATGATCTCTGGTTTGTTTTATTGGGGGGGGGGGGGGGAGGGGGGGGGGGGGAGAAAAACTTTTTTACGCGATATTTTCCAGATCGTATCTCCGGTCGCTCTGCGGCCTAACATCATGGAGTCGGAGGCCTGACTTTGAACCCCACCGTGGGGCCGTGGACTTACCACCGGAGCCTGCGATCCCTTCCCTGGGATCGACGCTCCAACCGAGGCCTGCGGACTTCACCATCGAGGAGCTCGCAGTCTCGGGTAGAGACCGATGTCGGGAATCTTCAAACAACGCAGAAGGTTTTGAACGCACACACGAACGCACGCACGCGCAAACACACACACACACACACACACTCAAGGCTAATACTTTAGCATAGTACTGAGAGAATGGTAAACTCTTAAAAGTGCTGTTTCTTAGATGATCTTGTATATTATCTATGTGTATTGTGTTTACATACCTTTATGCTTACGTTACGTGGTGAAGCCTGTATAGTCGTGAGTTGTCGCCCAAACAGTCATACCTTTTTCTGGTCGCCGCTGGATTTTCAACATGTTTGTGTAAGTGGGACAGGCACTTAAGAATTTCACTGTTCTGTTGTCAATACATATGATTTTAGTTTTGTTTAGTTTGGAGATACAACGCGGAAACAGGCCCTTCGGCCCACCGAGTCCGCTATGTCCCGTGACCGCCGCACAGCAACACTACCCAACACACATGAGGGACAATTTTAGATTCATACCAAGCCAGTTAACCTACAAACCTGGACGTCTTTGGAGTGTGGGAGGAAACCGAAGATCTCAGAGAAAACCCACGCAGGTGGCGGGGAGAACGTGCAAACTCCGCACAGCCAGCACCCGTAGTCGGGATCAAACCTGGGTCTCTGGCAACTGTAAGCGCTGCAAGGCAGCAACACTACCGCTGCGCCACTGCAAACTCCATACAGACAGCACCCGTAGTCAGGATCGAACCTGGGTCTCTGGCAACTGTAAGCGCTGCGAGGCAGCAACTCTACCGCTGCGCCACCACGTGATAATTAAACACTCTTGACTCTTGAAAGGAAAACAGGCGGGCTGGCTTCCTGGTGTCCTGATTAACACTTACTCGCTAGAAAACACCAAAACCAGACCATCTCTCCTTTTATGATTCTGGGAAATTGCCTCCTGCCTTTCCTTCCATTATAATTTAACCACACTTCAAAAGTACTTCATTAGTTGTGAAACACTCTGGAATGTTCCTGCGATTCCTAAACAAGAAACTTTTGGGCACAAACAGGAAGTTTAATTCCTTGTATTGTCGGCCTGTTAAAGTAGTGCTCCTTGTATTCAGTAGGTTGGATCAAACAATATTCACCACCTTTGCCCTGCAATCCTTGTTGCCCAAAAGTTTATCTCACGTTAGTCTCAACAATAACTACCTCGATTATCTTGTCTTCCAGGTCAAAGAGGAGTATAGGATTGAGGCCACTGCTCAGTAGGGGCATCGCCTATAGATAGACACAAAAAGCTGGAGTAACTCAGCGGGACAGGCAACATCTCTGGAGAGAAGGAATGGTGGTGTTTTGGGTCGAGACCCTTCTTCAGACCGGGAGGCGTTTCAGGGAATTGATAAGGTGAATGCACAAGTCCTTTTACCCAGGGTAGGGGAATCAGAAACCAGAGTACATAGGTTTAAGTTGGGTGGGGAAAGATTTAATATGTACCAAAGGGAGCAATATTTTGCAGCCGGAGGGTGGTTTAGTTTAGTTTACTTCAGCACGGAAACAGGTCCTTTGGCCCACCGAGTCCGTGACGACCAGCGACACTAACAAAATCGGGACAATTTACAAATTCGACCAAAGCCAGTTAATCTACGAACCTGTACGACCTTTAAGTGTGGGAGGAAACCGAAGCACCCGGAGAAAAGCCACGCGGTCACAGGGAGAACGTACAAACTCGATTCAGACAGCACCCATAGTCAGGGACCAACCCGGGTCTCTGCCGGTGCAAGGCCCCAACTCTACCGCTGTGCCATCGTGCCACCCCTATGGATCGAGCTGACACACGAGGTACTACAGCGGCATTAAAGGTCACTCGGACAGGTAAGGTAGAATTGTTCCGTTCTGGTACCTATAACAATAACACACTCTTGACTCTTGAATGGATAGGAAAGGGATGCACCGGTTTAGATGGGACATCTATGCCAGCATGGGCAAGTTGGGCCGAAGGGCCTGTTACTGGGCTGTATCACTCTATAATGCTGCATTATTCTTTATAATTATTACCAGATTACAAGGGAGTTATGTGGGTCAAAGGTGGGCAAATGGAACCAGTTTAGATAGAAACATAGAAAATAGATGCAGGCGGAGGCCGTTCAGCCCTTCGAGCCAGCACCGCCATTCAATATGATCATGGCTGATCATCCAGAATCAGTACCCTGTTCCTGCCTTCTCACAATATCCATTGATTCCGTTAGCCCCATGAGTTATATCTAAATCTCTCTTGAAAACATCCAGTGAATTGGCCTCCACTGCCTTCTGTGGCAGAGAATTCCACCGAGATAAGACAGAGATAGGACATCTGGGTCAGCATGGATGGGTTGGGCCGAAGGGCCTGTTTCCGTGCCGCGGGACTCAACCATGCTTCTTCGTTACTCCTCATAATTGTACCCAGGTTACAAGTTCACCAAAATAACAAAAAAGTAATTAATACATCAATCACTTCAATGTGTAACAAGGAACTGCAGATGATGGTTTGCAGTTCCTTGTTCACAAAATGCCGGAGTAACTCAGCGGGTCAGGCAGCATCCCTACTGAGGAAAGGTCTCGACCAGAAACGTCACCCGTTCCTTCTATCCGGAGGTGCTGCCGGTCCCGCTGAGTTACTCCAGCGTTTTGTGTCTATCTCCATCTCATTGAGGTCACTTCATCTCATTCAACCCTGTCATATGCTTGGCGGGACTGTCATATGCTGAGAGAATGGTGCAGCTGGGCTTGTACACTCTGGAGTTTAGCAGGATGAGAGGGAGATCTCATTGAAACATTTAAGAATGTTAAGGGCTTGGACACGCTAGAGGCAGGAAACATGTTCCCGATGTTGGGGGAGTCCAGAACCAGGGGCCACACAGTTTAAGAATAAGGAGTAAGCCATTTAGAACGGAGACGAGGAAATACTTTTCCTCACAGAGAGTGGTGAGTCTGTGGAATTCTCTGCCTCAGAGGGCGGTGGAGGCAGGTTCTCTGGATGCTTTCAAGAGCGAGCTGGATAGGGCTCTTAAAAATAGCGGGATATGGGGAGAAGGCAGGAACGGGGTACTGATTGGGGATGGTCGCCAATTTTCTTACAATTTTCTTTCGTTACAAAATTCTTAAGGGGTTGGACAGGCTAGATGCAGGAAGATTGTTCCCGATGTTAGGGAAGTCCAGGACAAGGGGTCACAGCTTAAGGATAAAGGGGAAATCCTTTAAAACCGAGATGAGAAGAACTTTTTTTTCACGCAGAGAGTGGTGAATCTCTGGAACTCTCTGCCACAGAGGGTAGTTGAGGCCAGTTCATTGGCTATATTTAAGAGGGAGTTAGATGTGGCCCTTGTGGCTAAGGGGATCAGGGGGTATGGAGAGAAGGCAGGTACGGGATACTGAGTTGGATGATCAGCCATGATCATATTGAATGGCGGTGCAGGCTCGAAGGGCCGAATGGCCTACTCCTGCACCTAATTTCTATGTTTCTATGTTTCTATCACATTGAATGGCGGTGCTGGCTCGAAGGGCCGAATGGCCTACTCCTGCACCTATTGTCTATTGTCTATTGTCATTCTTTTGTATCACCTCACACCAGGGGTTTGGAGGTGTACAGGTCCATTTACATCGGGGGGTCGGCAACATCGGGGGGGGGTTCTGCATAGGGGGCCAGGACCCATGTCAGCGAGCGAGCGGAACGGCGGGCCACGTCTATCGCCACAGCGTGACACTTGGTGTTGAATTTTCGCATTCGTTTACAATTGTCTGGTTCGCAAGACACTTTGAATTGTATGTGGTTCATATGTGCTAAATTGTATGTATGCACTGAGTACGAGCAGCTTTCAGTTTCACTGTACATGTATAGTGACAATAAATGGCATATCTATCTATCTATCTATCTATCTATATCTATCTATATCTATATCTATATCTATATCTACACGTGTTTTTACAATTAGCTGTAGCGCCCAGGTCAGCTTGCGTGCTCTGGAACCGGCTGCAGTTCCCAGGTCGGCAAAACGAATTGGGGGGGGAAAAAAATACGCCCTGCGGGGCGGATGATTTCGGGTTACGGGCCGGTTCCTTTTACGGGCTTACGGGCTTACGGGCTTTCCTTTTACGCATTACAGGCCCCACAGGCCGTAGGTTGCCGACCCCCTGACTTACATTATGTGTGTCTCTCGCGGTATTTTTGCACCAGTCAGACTTATCTAATGGAGTAATTAAGCTTGTGTTTCTGCCTTATTAAATCTGTTTCAACACTGCCTTGCCCTCTGTCACCGAGAGTGCTTATAGGCGATAATCACCATGATTTGGAAACCATACAAATTAAATGATGAAGTGTGGGGAAGCTAACTAATGTACCGTGTTCGGGGCACCGCAGTTAGAGCTCCCTGCCGCCTCACAACTGATTTCTACCATGGCCATCGGTGCTGGCTTTTGCATGTGTGTGTGTGCAATCAATGAAGTGTCTTGCGAGCCAGACAACTCCGAGACATCTTAGAAAAGCACCACAGGACTCAAAATGCAACCAACGCTATCATTTAACTACATTTCCGGTCTTTTAGCCAATAACTCGCGGCACGTGCTGGTAAACCGCGCAAAGATAAGCTGGTTCATAACACCAATCTTCCTCAACCTTTCAAAAATGTAACCTGATTAACTACAATAATTTTACCATACAATACCGTTTATTTGTCATTTGAAGCTCAAATGAAGTTCAAACGAAATTTGGTTTCTGCAGTCACACAACAAGAAAAGAACCAAGACACACACCAACACAATTTACACCAACGTCCATCACAGTGAATCTCCATCTCACTGTGTCTGTAACTCTCCTCTCCTCTCCTATTTATCGCACACTCCAGCCCTCTCTGGCAATGATGCGGATGCATTTTCCCGTCAACATCAAAAATCAGGGGGAAATGGAAAGGGGACGATTTCTCGCCGAGCCTGGTTAGAATTCTGCAACGTCAGAAAACGTGAAAGAAGCGAGGTTAATTTGGGAACAAATAGCATACAATTACTGTCAATTCCTAACACTGTAAATAAAAAAATAAGCTTGACACTCAAGAAACAGGAGAATAAAACCAAGCGTGCTTTTTGAAAACAGTTGCATTCGACAAGAAGAAGCTCTCAACCTTCATCTTAGGTTAGTTTAGTTTAGAGATACAGCGCGGAAACAGGCCATTCGGCCCACCGAGTCCGCGCCGACCAGCGATCCCCGCACATTAACACTTACCCTACACCCACTAGGGACAATTTACATTTTACACCAAGCCAATTAACCTACAAACCTGTTCAAGAAGGAACTGCAGATGCTGGAAAATCGAAGGTTGACAAAAGTGATGGAGAAACTCAGCGGGTGCAGCAGCATCTAAGTAGCGAAGGAAAAAGGCGACGTTTCGGGTCGAGACTCTTCTTCAGACTAAGGAAGGGTTTCGGCCCGAAACGTTGCCTATTTCCTTTGCTCCATAGATGCTGCCGCACCCGCTGAGTTTCTCCAGCACTTTTGTTAACCTACAAACCTGTACGTCTTTGGAGTGTGGGCGGAAACTGAAGATCTCAGAGAAAACCCACGCGGGTCACGGGGAGAACGTACAAACTCAGTACAGACAAGCACCCGTAGTCGGGATCGAACGCGGGTCCCCGGCGCTGCAAGCACTACATTGCCCCTGTCCCACTTAGGAAACCTGAACGGAAACCTCTGGAGACTTTGCGCCCCACCCTAGGTTTCCGTGCGGTTCCCGGAGGTTTTTGTCAGTCTCCCTACCTGCTTCCACTACCTGCAACCCCCCGGCAACCACCTGCAACCTCCGGGAACCGCACGGAAACCTTGGGTGGGGCGCGAAGTCTCCAGAGGTTTCCGTTCAGGTTCCCTAAGTGGGACAGTGGCATAAAGGCAGCGACTCTACCGCTGCGCCACCGTGCTGCCCAGTAACTTTGAAGTGTTTTCTACAGATTTTGCTTATTTATGTAATTACTATTTTGTTCATACTGAGTTTAGTTCTCACTGGGAATAATTAACATCAGCATGGCGACACCTATGCTGGGTAATGGCAATTGACACACAAATTTATTTCAAGCTGATGAATTCCTATTTCAGGAATTTGTAACATTTTTCTTTAAGTTACATTTTATTTCCTGGGGGGAAGAGGAAGAAAAGTGTCTTAAATATATCGGGGCATTCTGACGTAAGCAACAGTAGATTATTTTGCAGCATACATAGACTACAGTGGAATAGAAACATTGCCTTAATGGAAACCCAGCGGTGTGAGTATTGATTTCACTAACTTCAAATAACCCTTGCATCCCCTCTCTCTCCATCCCTCCCCCACCCAAGTCATTGTACCAGTGGTCCTGTTGCGTCTCATTGTCTGTAACTTGGTTTCACCTAGCCCACAGCTAACAATGGCCTCTTCCCTTCATCATCATTAATTTCTTGAATATCTTTCATTCATCTGTTCCATGTCTCTCTACATCGCCGGCTATATTCTCTCGTTTCACTCTTCCCCCCAACTCTCGGTCCGAAAAAAGGTCACGACCCGAAACGTCACCTATTCCTTTCCTCCAGAGATGCTGCCTGACCCGCTGAGTTGCCCCTGCTGTTTGTGCACCCCACGATGCAAATATTTCACCCCGAACTTAGTGACGCCACAAGTCATGTATTTCTGGAAATGCACTAACCTTGGCACCAAGAAATCCTGACTTCATTGCTCACATTCACAGTCTGATACCTCTGGGGGCACGTCTATCGTCACTTGGTTTTGCATAATTGATTTCCTTGTGATTATCAGGATGGTCTTAAAATACCCCCCCCCCCCCCCCCCCCCTCAAAGAAAGATACCTTCCCCCCCCCTCCTCTTCTGTCTTGTTTCACGCTCAAAATTTAAAAGAAGGAGTTTTTAAACAATGTTACACTGCAAATAAGGGGGAAAATATATTATTAGTGAGATACTACTGTGGCGCCATCTGCTGGTCCTGAATTAATGGCGGAAATTCGATGCCTTCAGAACTGAATGGCCTCTAGATTTAAAAGCACGGCAGCAACGCATTGATGAAATGAGCAACAAGGCCAAAAATATCAGCAGCCCCAAAATAAAGTCAGACTTGTTCACACCTTGAGGTCTGCATCAAAATGCAAATACATACACACAGCGCTTCACCTGTAGATGGCTTAGCAACGTCGAGCTCCAAGTCCAAGAGCAAATAAACATTGCCAACTTGAATAGGGTGTTTGTGCCCACACACATATTTCTGAAAGCGCTGCATTTATTATGTTGGGTTGAAGCTTGTGCTCAATGGGACCAACTTGAGGAGTTTATTAAAGATGATTTCCCACACTATCAGCGCCCGTGTCCATTGCCACAGAGATTCATTTGCAGTTCCATTGTCCGATCGTGCCCCCAGACGGGACGGCAAGACTTAGCAAAGGTTTGCCGACAGGCGGAAGTGATGTGATCACCACGCAAGCTTTAAGGGCCTGTTCCACTTGCCGATTTTTTCGGCGACTGCCGGCGTCTTATCACTGTCGCCAAAAGATTTTGAATATTTCAAAATCCAGTGGCGACAACAAAAATGTTGCGACACTTGAAAAAAACACCGCGCGTCAATATGTCATCGTGTCGCGTCACGTCTTGTCATCGCCGCTCACGCCGCAAATTTTTCAGTGACCTGATACATCAGTCAATGATGCCGGCAGTTGCCGAATAAAATCGCCACGTGGGACAGGCCCTTTCGGATTCTCCGCCCACACACACACACACACACACACACGCACGCACGCACGCACGCACGCACGCACACACGCACGCACGCACGCACGCACG
This sequence comes from Leucoraja erinaceus, assembly GCF_028641065.1. Taxonomy (NCBI): domain Eukaryota; kingdom Metazoa; phylum Chordata; class Chondrichthyes; order Rajiformes; family Rajidae; genus Leucoraja; species Leucoraja erinaceus. Next base: position 5,712,790 of record NC_073393.1, read on the forward strand.
CACGCACGCACACACACACACACACACGCTCACACACACACACACACACACATGCACACACACACGCACACACACACATGCACACACACACACACACACACACGCACGCATATAACGCAAGTAGGCACACAAGTATGGGGGCACATACACACACACCTATAAGCACACACCCACACGCATCCACACACACACACACACACGCACACACACACACACACGCACACACACACACACACACACACACACGCACGCACACACACGCACGCACACACACACACACACACACACATGCACACACACACACACACACACACACACACACGCACGCACGCACACACACACACACACACACACACACACACACACGCACACACGCACGCACACACACACACACACACACACACACACACACACGCACACACACACACACACACACACACACACACACACACACACACACACACAACACAACTCTGAAACCTTTCAGCTGCAGAGAAAAAAAACTTACAACCCAGCGGCATTAACACCATTTCTTACTTTAACCATGATCTTCTTAAACTCCTCTTGCGCTAAACGTTATTCCCTCGTACTGTACTATAAATGTACTGCAGTAACACTGTAAATACACTGTATGGCCCAATTGTAATCATGTATTACAATCTTTCTGCTGACTGGATAGCATGCAACAAAAGCTTTTAACTGTACCTCAGTACACATGACAATAAACTAAACTGAAACTGAAACTGAATATTGATTTTTCTAACTTAAAGTAACTCTTGCCTTCCCTCTATCACCGTCCCTCCCCCATCCAAGTTCTCCGAGTAGTTTCACTCCCCACCTGATTAAATATTACAGATCTTACGCCTCCTTGTCACCTTCCCCTCAGCCAACAATGAACCATTCCCCATTTCCTTGAACATCGTCCCCTTTGATCTGTGTTTTCACACCTTACCCATGTGTATCTCTGTGTCTCCCTCTCACCTGACTCTCAGTCGGAAGAAGGGCCTCGACCCAAAACGTCACCCATTCCTCCTCTCCAGAGATGGCTGCCCGTCCCGCTGAATTACTCCAGCATTTTGTGTCTATCTTCGGTGTAAATACAGCATCTTCAGTTCCCTCCGACACAAATAAAACTCCGCGCTGTCGTATTTTTCCCCAAAAAAAAGGGAACTGCAGGTGACTGATTCAAACAGGAAACTCATGTTTCAGAAACAAGTCTGAAATGGTTAAAGCAGGCGTAGAGATATTCAAATACTCATTTCCTGGGCTCCCTGTCTAAGATTGGCTTGCACTTTTCAGTTAGAAAGATACTTTTTTTTTTTAAAAATACGCTTTCCAGGAAGGATTTGATTATTTTTTTGGCACCAATGCTAAAATGATCTTTAGGATTAGAATTCAATTAGGTCCCTTAGATTAGATCGCCCAGCTGCTCACAATCTGTAGGCAATGGCTTCGCTTTTGTGCTAAATCGATATTGATTTTAAAGTTTACAGAGACTTACTGTAAAATGAAAATCCATTAAAAAGCTTTTAATAAAAACAGTAAACGATCTTTAAAAGTCAAAACCAATTTTTGAATTCATACAGCACACTCATAAATTGTGATTCATCTGCCTTTATGTGGTGTGAAGTTTAAATGCCAGCATATGGGAACTTTACCTAAATCTGTCTGCATATTGTAATCTTTCAATAAAAGTCGGCTTGGTCGGATTTGTTAGTCTTATTCGAGGCACGTCGCCAGTTATTGAATAAACAAAATATGAATCGGACAACACAGCAGAAACAATATGATTCTGAGATGTCTGATACAGAGTTACTTTTATTTAGTTTAAGTTTATTTAGGGATACAGCAGGGAAACAGGCCCCTGTGGTCCACCGAGTCTGCGCTGGCCAGCGATCCCTGCACACTAAAGCCCCTGTCCCACTTAGGAGACCTAAACAGCAACCTGTTTCTTATAGAAACTTACAAAATTCTTAAGGGGTTGGACAGGCTAGATGCAGGAAGATTGTTCCCGATGGTGGGGAGGTCCAGAACAAGGGGTCACAGTTTAAGGATATGGGGGGAATCTTTTAGGACCAAGATGAGAAAAACATTTTTCACACAGAGAGTGGGGAATCTCTGGGATTCTCTGCTGCAGAAGGTAGTTGAGGCCACAGTTCATTGGCTATATTTAAGAGGGAGTTAGATGTGGCCCTTGTGGCTAAAGGGATCAGGGGGTATGGAGAGAAGGCAGGTACGGGATACTGAGTTGGATGATCAGCCATGGTCATATTGAATGGCGGTGCAGGTTCGAAGGGCCGAATGGCCTCTACTCCTGCACCTATTTTCTATGTTTCTATGTAACCTCTGGTGACCTTGCCCGCCACCCAAAAAAAAATCAAGGTCGAGGTGACCTGCAACCTCCTACCACCTCCCACGCATATGTTGAAAACCTTCCTCGACTATGAAGAAAACTGGCTTCGACTAGACCTGCGACTAAAACAATATCGATTTTAAAAAGGGCAACCGATTTTTAGTCGAGGCCGGTTTTAATCATGATGAAAAATTAGCAGCAACCTCGATGAAGCCCCAACCACGCGGAAACCACTTTCGACCATTGGGGAGAGTGACCAAAACCTCCGGTGACCTCATGGAAACCTTGGGTGGCGGGCAAGGTCACCAGAGGTTGCTGTTTAGGTCTCCTAAGTGGGACAGGGGCTTAACATTATCCTACACACACACTCGGGACATTTTACACGAAAATGTTGGAGGAACTCAGCAGGACAGGCAGCATCTCGGGAGAGAAGGAATGGGTGACCCGCCTGAAGAAGGGTCTCGACCCGAAAACGACACCCGTTTCTTCTCTCGAGAGACGCTGCCTGTCCTGCTGAGTTACTCCAGCTTTTTGTGTCTGTCTTCGGTTTAAACCAGCACCTGCAGTTCCTTCCTACACAGGGACAATTTACAATTTTACCAAAGCCAGTTAACCTACAATGCTGTTTAAGAAGGAACTGCAGATGCTGGAAAACCAAAGGAAGACTAAAGTGCTGGAGAAACTCAGCGGGTGCAGCAGCATCTATGGAGCGAAGGAAATAGGCAACGTAAGCTGAGAGAGTGCAAGCTGAGGCTCACACAGAGTGTGACGTGCAGAATGTGTTTCCAACTCGTTACGCTGGCTGGATTGTACCTCAAACCCAAGGAAGTCAGTCGAAAGGTCAAGTTTTAGCTCTCCACCATTGGCAGAGTTTCGTTTCTGCTTTCAATCTCGCAAGAAACTGGCATTTTTACAAAGAGATCCTTTCATCTTTGGGCAGATTTGCAGGCAGCTATTCTCGTACAGAACTACATCGGAGTTGTTTTCATGTGCAGGATGGAAGTGCGGAAGCTGGTTTGAAGCGGAGACCGGCACAGATTGCTGGAGTAACTCAGCGGGCCAGGCAGCATCTCTGGATGAGAAGAAATAGGTGACGTTTTGGCTCGAGTGGGTCTTGATCCGAAACATCACCTATTACTTTTCATCTAGATATGCTGCCTGTCCTGCTGAGTTACTCCAGCCATCTGTGTCTCATCTTGGCAGATGCCAATTGACCTACAAACCTGAAGTGTGGGAGGAAACTGGAGCACCAGGAGAAAACCCACGCAGTCACAGGGAGAGCGTACCAGTGTTTTTTACATTGGGTTCGGGTATGTTCTCAAGCTACAGTTTAAATTTTTGCTGGATACACCAAGAAGAGGTGCTGGATATCATCCACAATATCTGATCCATCCAGGATTACCGCACAGTGTGCGCTGGGGCAGTTGTAAATATAAGATCGTCTTTCCCAATCCCGGGGCATGCAGCCAATTCCATGCTTTATGGAGTGTAGTCATTGCTGTAACATCCTCGTCAAGACTCACACAGAGCGATGTGGAGATAACAAGCAGAAACCGTGATGCCAGGAACTGCAGATGCCGGCTATTAACAGGTAACTCGAACGTCCAGGAAAGTTGTGACTACTGCCCAGTCCATCATCGGCTCTGACCTTCCCCCACCATCCAAGGGATCTATCGCAGTCGCTGCCTCAAAAAGGCTGCAACTGCCAACATCATCAAAGACCCACACCATCCCGGCCACACACTCATCTCTCTGTTGCCATTGGGAAGAAGGTACAGGAGCTTGAAATCTATTACATCCAGGTTCTGGAACAGCTACTTCCTCACAGCCATCAGGCTATTAAACACAATATCAAACAAACTCTGAACAATAACAGGTACACAAAAAAGCTGGAGAAACTCAGCGGGTGCAGCAGCATCTATGGAGCGAAGGAAATAGGCAACGTTTCGGGCAGCCTGAAACGTTGCCTATTTCCTTCGCTCCATAGATGCTGCTGCACCCGCTGAGTTTCTCCCGCTTTTTTGTGTACCTTCGATTCTCCAGCATCTGCAGTTCCTTCTTAAACTCTGAACAATAACAGTCTATTATTACTATTGCACTTTATCTGATTATTTATTGCGTGTATATATATGGTCTATGGTATATAGACACACTGAACTTTTTATCTCCTGTTCTATATTATGTTGTGCTGCAGCAAGCAAGGATTTCATTGTCCTATCTGAGACACATGACAATAAAACTCTCTTTAATCTTGGCTCTTATAACCATATAACCATATAACAATTACAGCACGGAAACAGGCCATCTCGGCCCTTCAAGTCCGTGCCGAACACTTATTTTCCCCTAGTCCCATTTACCTGCACTCAGACCATAATCTAGGTCTTGAACAGGCTTGGAGTAGAGAGAGTCATGGAGTGATACCATGTGGAGACTGGCCCTTCGGCCCAACTTGCCCAAAACAGGGTAGTGAATCTGTGGAATTCATTGCCACCAGATACACTCTCCCTGAGACTGCGTGGGTTTTCTCCTGGTGCTCCGGTTTCCTCCCACACTCCAGGTTTTCAGGTCGATTGGCTTGTGTAAGTTGTCCCTAGTGTGTAGGATAGAACCAGTGTAAGGGTGATCGCTGGTCGGCGTGGACTCGGTGCGCTGAAGGGCCTGTTTCCATGCTGTATCTCTAAAACTAAAAAACTAAATGGTAATAGCATTCAGTTTTAGCATTTCCATGTTATAGAGTGATACAGCGCGGAAACTTCTGCCCTTCTGCCCAACTTGCCCACACCGGCCAACTTGTCCCAGCTACACCAGTCCCTACCTGCCAATGTTTGGCCCATATCCCTCCAAACCTGTCCTATCCATGCACCTGTCTAACTGTTTCTTAAATGTTGGGATAGTCCCAGCCTCGACGACCTCATCTAGCAGCTTGTTCAATACACCCACCACCCTTCTGTGTGAAAACGTTACCCCTCAGATTCCTACTAAATATTTTCCCCTTCACCTTGAACCTATGTCCTCTGGTCCTTGATTCCCCTCCTCTGGGCAAGAGATTCTGTGTGTCTACCCGATCTATTCCTCTCATGATTTTATACACCTCTATAAATGCAGACGTGGAGAGGATGATTCCACTAATGGGAGAGTCTTGGACTGGAGGTCACAGCCTCAGAATTAAAGGACGTACTTTTAGGAAGGAGATGAGGAAAAATGTCTTTTGTCAGAGGGTGGTGAATGTGTGGAATTCTTTGCCACAGAAGGCTGTGGAGGCCACGTCAGTGGATATATTTAAGGCAGAGAGGTAACTTTTTCACACAGAGGGCTTTCACTTGAAAGCATCCAGCGAACCTGCCTCCACCGACCTCTGAGGCAGAGAATCCCACGGACTCACCACTCTCTGTGAGAAAAAATGTTTCCTCGTCTCCGTTTTAAATGGCTTACTCCTTATTCTTAAACTTTGGCCCCTGGTTCTGGACTCCCCCAACATCATGTTTCCTGCCTCTAGCGTGTCCAAGCCCTTAACAATCTTATATGTTTCAATGAGAAACCCTCTCATCCTTCTAAACTCCAGAGTGTGCAAGCCCAGCCGCTCCATTCTCTCAGCATATTATAAGGGAATATAAGGGAAATATAAGGTATGGAACGCGCTGCCAGAGGAGGCAGTTGAGGCTGGGACTATCCCAACCTGTACTAGTGTGAGACTAGTTTACACAAAAGTGCTGGAGAAACTCAGCGGGTGAGGCAGCACTATGGAGCGAAGGAAATAGGCAACGTTTCGGGACGAAACGTTGCCTATTTCCTTCGCTCCATAGATGCTGCCTCACCCGCTGAGTTTCTCCAGCACTTTTGTCAACCTCGATTTTCCAGCATCTGCAATGCCTTCTTGAGCATTGGGACTAGTGTAGACGGGACACGTTGGCCGAGTGTGGGCAAGTTGGGCCGAAGGGCCTATTTCCACGCCGTATCACTCTATGAGCTGAACCTTTATTTACCCACACCGTAAAATCATCCTCACTGGCGATGCTCGTGCCTGGTGTCGACCTTGTACGTTCCCGTACACTTTTAACATTTCAGCTCCGAGAGGCTTCGAAAGGAGCGTGAGAATCCACCTCCAATTTTCCAGAGAGAAAATAAGATGGCATTGATTGATCGAATGAACGAAACAGCGAGGGGCATCGTCTGTCCTTGGTACCTCTTCCATCCATATCCCACATCTTTTGTCTCTTTCATCTCTGGCCCTTGTCCAGCCATCTGCCTATCCCCCCCCCCCCCCCCCCCTCCCCTTCTCACCTATTCCTCCTCTCCAGAGATGCTGCCTGACCAGCTGAGTTATTCCAGCCCTTTGCGTCTATCCATCTATCACGTGCCAGGTTTTGAATTCTAACTCTGCTCCTTCCTCCGTATCTCTTCCAGCTTTCTCCCCCCCCCTCTCCCCCCCCCCCCCCCCCCCTTCCCACTACGGTCAGGCTGAAGAACTGTTTTGGTCTCCAAATCTGAGGAAGGACATTCTTGCCATAGAGGGAGTGCAGAGACGGTTCACCAGACTGATTCCTGGGATGGCAGGACTGTCTTATGAAGAAAGACTGGATAGACTTGGTTTATACTCTCTAGAATTTATGAGATTGAGAGGGGATCTTATAGAAACTTACAAAATTCTTAAGGGGTTGGACAGGCTAGATGCAGGAAGATTGTTCCCGATGTTGGGGAAGTCCAGTACAAGGGGTCACAGCTTAAGGATAAGGGGGAAATCCTTTAAAACCGAGATGAGAAGAACTTTTTTTCCCACAGAGAGTGGTGAATCTCTGGAACTCTCTGCCACAGAGGGTAGTTGAGACCAGTGCATTGGCTATATTTAAGAGGGAGTTAGATGTGGCCCTTGTGGCTAAGGGGGATCAGGGGGTATGGAGAGAAGGCAGGTACAAGATACTGAGTTGGATGATCAGCCATGATCATATTGAATGGCGGTGCAGGCTCGAAGGGCCGAATGGCCTACTCCTGCACCTAATTTCTATGTTTCTATGTTAAGAAGGGTCCTGATCCAAAACATCCCCTATTCACGTTCCCCAGAGATGCTGCCAGACCTGCTGAGTTACTCCAGCTCTTTGTCTCTTTTCTGGATGTGGAAACAGGCCCTTTGGCCCACATTGACCATCGATCGCCTCCTAACACCCATTCTGTGCTATCCAACTTTCTCACCCACTCCCTGTACATTCGGGCTAACTTACAGAGGGCCAGCCAACCTACAAACCATGCACGACTTTAGGATGTGGGAGGAAACCCGGAGCACCCGGAGGAAACCCACGCGGTCACGGGGAGAACGTACAAATTCCACACCCAGAACATAGAACAGTGCAGCACGAGAAGAGGCCCTTCGGCCCACAATATATGTGCCGAACATGAAGTAAGTTTCCCTGAACTGTCCCGTATTAGCCGGGGCATCCCGTATATTGGGCTAAATTGGTTTATTCCATACAGGACCGCCCTTGTCCCGTATTTGACAGCTATTATTCGGGTCGAGGGGAGTATTGGGTCGGAGCGCCGAGTCCGGCCCTGCCTCACCCGTCCCTACGTAGTGCAGCCCGTGGAGCGCAGCAGCAGCCCCTCGCCCTTGGCCCCGTCGGTCGGCAGCCGGCCAGCTGTCTGACCTTCGGACCTTCGCTTACGGCCGACACCACCATCACCACCCCTCCTTCTCACGGCCGATCATCGGTTCATTGATCACATTGAATGGCGGTGCTGTCTCGAAGGGCCGAATGGCCTCCTCCTGCACCTATTGTCCATTGTTAATTGGTTTCGGTACATTGTCGAATTGCCCCAAGTATTGTTGGATAGTGTTGCTTTACGGAGGGATCGCTGTTCAGCACGGATTCGATGGGCCGAAGGGCCTGGTTTGGTTCCACGCTGTATCTCTAAAGTCTAAACTCTAAAAGTTTGAAAAGAAAGGTTTAAAAATGTTGTCCTGATATCATGATTCACTGCTAAATCAGTGACATCAAGCTGTTCAGATGGTTATGCTAATATGACCAGCTCTTTGGATTTGTAACACTGGTTAATTCTGCGCTAACTAGAAGAAATTGATGCAATGGAAATGTATGAAAGCTTCAACAATCCAATTAATTGCAAGCTGGACCACGGTGACCATCTATCACTCCGTGCCGAAGATAACTAGGCCACAAATACTTTTCAGCACAAACGCAAAATTGCCTTAAGTTCTTATTTGGGTGGAAAGTAGAAGCGATGGCTCACAAACAGCTACCAACGGCCTGTTTCCTTTATCATCGTAGGGAGACAAAACGCTGGAGAAACTCAGCAGGCGAGGCAGCATCTGTGGAGCGAAGGAAATAGGGTCGAGACCCTTCTTCAGACCCTTGATGTGAGGGTGGGGGGAGAAGAATGGAAGGGATGGAGACAGTGGGCTGAGGGAGAGCTGGGAAGGGAAGGAGAAAGTAGGGACTACCTGAAATTAGAGAAGTCAATGTTCATACCGCTGGGGTGCAAACTGCCCAAGCGGAATATGAGGTGCTGCTCCTCCAATTTACGGTGGGCCTCACTCTGGCTATGGAGGAGGCCCAGGACAGAAAGGTCAGATTCGGAATGGGAGGGGGAGTTGAAGTGCTGAGCCACCGGGAGATCCTGGGCCCACTGGCTCCCTCAGCCCACTGTCTCCACCTCTTCCTTTCTTCTTCCCCCACCCCCCCCCCACATCAATCTGAAGTTCATTGTCACGTTGAGCGAGCTTTTGTTGTGTGCTATCCGCAAACAACAAAAGCTTTTCTCTGTACCTCGGTACACGTGACAATGAACTATGTCGGACAGATGGGCCCAATTCTAAAACTTGCCCAATGCATAATCCTACACTTAGCATACACTTGCCCAATGCATAATCCTACACTTACGTAGCGTTTAATTGCAAATTTCCTCAGTTACGCTGCTGGATTAAGGGTTAAGATTGCTTACCACACAGATCCTTTTACAGCTGGCAAACACAGCCTTTTATATAACCAGTTAATAATGTGCGCACGTTGCAGTTATGGAGGAATTAATGTCACAGTGGTCCATTGATGAAGCATTTTGAATTGTGCTTCTTAAATTAAAGGGAGAGCCTAATTCAGGCGAAGCTTCTAAACACAAAACATGATCACAGGCGCCCAGTTCTAATTTTTAAATCGCATTGCTTCAAATAACCCACCTCTTCTTAATACAATCTCTCTGCACATTGAATTACTGCTCCCCCAATCAATTACATTATAAAATATATCTCTGGGTAATTTGTTTACACATTACTAAATTACTGGCAGATTAAAAGTGAAATAGTGCAGTTCATATGTGGGCATATAACTGCCAGAGAGGAAATTAATATGGATTCAAATGGTCCTTGGAGACTGGGGAATGAAATGGCTCAAATCCATAAAGCATACTTCTTCTCTTTGCCAGTGCGCGCATTAGCAAATTCATAGATTCAATATATGGCCTAAGATTAAACGACATTTATAACGGAAGTTAAATGAGTTGACGAACATAAATAGAGATGTGGAACCAGCAAATTAATAGCTACCTCATATCTTGTTCTCTCGTGATAAATTCTTTAGTCCCCAGTTGTTTCGTGGACGCAGCCCAGACCGCCACACACAAACCGACCTCCATTTACATCGACCCCATTCCAAGGCCAGCAGCATGGTCGAGGATAAGTCGCACCCTGGCCACTCCCTCTCCCCCCTCCCATCAGGCAAAAGGTATTACAGAAGTGTGAAAACGCACACCTCCAGATACAGGGGCAGATTCTTCCCAGCTGTTATCAGGCAACTGAACCATCCTACCACAGCCAGAGAGCAGTGCTGAACTACCATCTACCTCTTCAATGATCCTCGGACTATCCTTGATCAGACTTTACTGGCTTTACCTCGCACTAAACGTTATTCCCTTATATTTCCCTTATATTCCCTTATAATATGCTGAGAGAATGGAGCGGCTGGGCTTGCACACTCTGGAGTTTAGAAGGATGAGAGGGAAACTCATTGAAACATATAAGATTGTTAAGGGCTTGGACACTCCACACAGACAGCGGCCGAGGTCAGGATCGAACCCAGGTCTCTTACGCTGTGAGGGTGTGGCCCTACCAACTTGATCTCCCTGGAGCGGAAAAGACTACAAAAAAAGAAGTAAACACTGCCCAGTCCATCATCGGCCTTGACCTTCCCACCATCGAGGGGATCTATCGCAGTCGCTGCCTCAAAAAGGCTGGCAGCATCATCAAGGACCCACACCATCCGGGCCACACACTCATCTCCCCGCTGCTATGATCATATTGAATGACGGTGCAGGCTCGAAGGGCCGAATGGCCTACTCCTGCACCTATTTTAATCAGACCTATTCAGACTGAAAGGTCTGAATGACAATAAAGGAAATTCAATTCAATTCAATTTTCTATGTTTCTATGTTTCTACCTTCAGATAGAAGGTACAGGAGCCTGAAGACTGCAAAGACCAGGTTCAGGAATAGCTACTTCCCCACAGCCATCAGGCTATTAAACTCAGCTCGGACAAAATGAACATTATCTGTTTATTTGCACTTTATCAGTTTATTTATTCATGTGTGTATATAATGGTATATGGACACACTGATCTGTTCTGTATTCATGCCTACTTAATGTTCTGTTGTGCTGAAGCAAAGCAAGAATTTCATTGTCCTATCTGGGACACATGACAATAAACTCATTTGAATCTTGAATCTTGTGCCACCCTGATGTGTCCCCAAACACACAGATAGAACTCCTTCCCTGCGATCAATTAGATCTCATGTTTCCGGTCATGGCAAGCACAGGGTTAAATTGAAAATACTATAAAAGAAAGATCGCAGACTTTTTCGATGAATTGGACAATTGCCTTTGTATCATCTACATCGGACACAGCAAATTGAAATTCCGTGCACGTTTGCCTGGTCTATTGTGCTCAATGCTGTTGTAATACGTATTGATGGAATTTTTCCTGTTCGAGCCGCAACATATTGTCCACAGGTAGGGCTGACATCATTCAGTTCATAGACCAGATTCCTGTGGATCCCACGGTTTAGTCTATTTTGGTTTAGAGACATACAGAGCGGAAACACCCAGTCCAGCGATCCCCGCACACTAACACAACCCGACGCACACTGTGGGACAATTTTACATTTGTACCCAGCCAATTAACCTGCAAACCTGTACGTCGTTTGAGTGTGGGAGGAAACAATTCAGTAAATTGTTATTGCCATGAGTCAAGCCAAGAGTGTTGTATGTCCCGAGGTGGAATAATAAAATTCTTATTAGCAGCGGCACAACATATATGTAAACATAGTACTCTGTAAACACCAGAATAAACAAGAAAAAAATGTACCGTCCATAAATTTAAAAAAAGCACAACGAATAAATAAATAATACTGCAAAGTCAAAAATAAAGGGCCTGTCACACTTGGCGATTTTTTTCGGCGACTGCCGGCGTCATATCAGGGTCGCCAAAAGGTTTTGAACATTTCAAAATCCAGCTGAGACAAAAAAAATGTCGATTACTTGAAAAGACACCGCGCGTCAATACGTCATCACGCCGCGTCATCGCCGCATCACGCTGCATAATACCGCTTCATCGCCGCACCACGCCACGTCACACCGTGTCACGCTGCGTCATCACCACATCACTCTGCGTCATCACCACATCACGCCGCGTCACACTGCGTCACGCTGCATAATACCACATCACATCGCGTCACACATCGTCACGCTGCGTCACGCTGCATAATACAGCATCACGCCGCATCATGCCACGTTATCGCCGCATCACTCCACGTCACACCGTGTCACGCTGCATAATACCGCGTCATCGCCGCATCACGTCACAAATTTTCCAGTGACTTGATACGTTAGTCAATGATGCCGGCAGTCACTGGAAAAATCGCCAAGTCGGACAGGCCCTTAATGCTCCCAAGTCTATGTAGTTACGGAGCCTATTTGGAGGTTGCAGTGTTTAATAGTCTGATGGTTGTGGGGAAGAATCTGTTCCTGAACCTGGACGTTACAGTTTTCAGGCTCCTGTGCCTTCTTCCCGATGGCAGGGGTGAAATGATTGCGTGGGTAGGGTGGTGTGGGTCTCTGATGATGCTGGCTGCCTTGTTGAGGCAGAGACTCCTGTAGATCCCATCGATGGTGGGGAGGTCAGAACCAGTTACGGATATTATTAATGATGCAATAATAATGCATCACTATTAGTTATTAAGATTAACTTCAAGGCAGATAAATACAGTAGAAACAAGAGAGCAATTTACTCGAGCTGAGATTGAAATAAAACATATTTAACTGCAAAATTGTAGATTGAATGACTGGACATAACACAAAAACGTAAATGTGGCAACTCTTAATAAAAAGCTTTAATAACCCAGAAATAACTTTATGACCCAAAAAGTCACCCAATCCTTCTCTCCAGTGATGCTGCCTGTCCCGCTGAGTTACTCCAGCTTTCTGCGTCTATCTGAAGTGAATATCTATCACTGGTATCACCTGGATACAGGTGAGGGACAACTTCTTCCAAGCAGTGGGCGGTGGGTATATGGAATGAGCTACCTGAGAAGGTAGTTGAGGCAGGTACCATAACTACATTTAAAGCTTGGACAGGTACGTGCATAGGAGAGGTTTAGAAGGAGGTGGGCTAAACACAGACATGTGGGACTAGTGTAGAATGGGAACCTTGGTCAGCATGGGCAAGTTGGGCCTGTTTCCATGTGGTGTGAGTCTATAACACTGTGTGTAAAGTGCCGTTGGGAATCATTTGGCCCCGTTCTGGTGCTCTTGCTGTTGTTCCAACCAAGGCCAAGGTCACTTTGACTCTTGGCTTCGAGGCCGGACGATCATTTCAAGCATCCACGTTAGCTCAGTGCCACCTCTCTCACTCTTTGCTGCTCAGCGCATCAGTGGTACGTACAGTCAGACAGACATTGCCCGGGCATCCGTGCTTGCAGGAAGATCAGCAAGGAACAGATGGCATGTCAGGCACCAGGTCCTGCCAGGACTCTCAGCTTCCTGACAGCGCAGGCAGCCACCAACACTGAAGGCTTGAACTCTCTCAACTGTACAGCTTGGTGCTGATCAGGGGGAGGCCAACTAGACGACCAGTGGGAAAGTGGAGGCTACCTGCTTAGCCCTCACTGCATAAGCCCCCAGCTAGATTCAGCAGGCAAGAATTGGCCCAGTCTCAAGAAGGTTCCCGTGCCAAAACGTCACCTATCCAGGGTTCTCTAGAGATGCTGTCTGTCTGACCTGTTGAGTCACACTGCTGGTGAGACATCATCTCCTCTGGCATCTTCCCCGCTGGCTCTTAGATCCTGAGGGGAAACAGCCATGCCAGACGTTATCAGGGGCGGGTAAGGCCTGCAGTGAACGGCCAGGACTACCCTCTGCTTCCATGGCTCCTCACGCCATTGGGCTCGCCAATCATGCCCATGCACTTCTGCGTTGGAGGTTGCATTACATGCTCAGCATGCGTGGAAGCATTGTTGCACTGCTCCATCCTGCAAACCAAAGATGAAGACAGGCCAGAGGAGGTCCATAGCTCGAAACTCCAAACGTACCAAACAATAGTCAGATGCGCTTCGCATTCACGGCCACAAATCCCAGCTACATTCAGGAGGCAAGAATTGGTCCCAGTCTGAAGAAGGGTCCCGACTCAAAATTTCACCAACCCATGTTGCCTGGAGATGCTGCTGAGTTACTTCAGTATTTTGAGTCTTCTCTTCTCTGATCCGATCCTCTTCCCCTCACCCCCTTAAGGGCCTATCCCACGATGCGAGTTCACCCAAGAGCCCTCCCGAGTTAAAAAAAAAAATCAAACTCGTGGTATGTACGTAGAATGTACGTAGCGGGTGCGTCGGAGCTCGTGGATGTCTCGTAGTGGCTCGTAACGCTAACGGCAGGTACTCGGGGAACGGAGGAAACTCGTGAAGTTTTTTCAACAGTGGAAAAATTTCCAAGAGTAAAAAAATACTCGTGATGAAGTACCACGAGTTTGATTTTTTTTTAACTCGGGAGAGAGAGGTCTTGGGTGAACTCGCATCATGGGGCAGGGGCTTAACATGTATCCACCTATCGCTTGCCAGATGTCGCCTATTCATGGGGTTCTCCAGAGATGCTGCCTGAGCCATTGAGTTACTCCAGCACTTTGTGTCCGTCTTCAGTATAAACCAGCATCCTGCACTAGAATTGGTAGAGAGATGGTTCTCGCGTGAAGCTTGCAACGTCTGGCTTGCAAAGGCAAAATAAGTGACATTCCCATCATCCATGCACTTAATTGATCGATTGATTGCACAATTGAATGATGGAAACTTCAGCCCACTGTTTTAGAAGGAACTGCAGATGCTGGAAAATCAAAGATAGACAAAAATGCTGGAGAAACTCAGCGGGTGAAGCAGCATCTATGGAGCGAAGGGGATGAAACGTTGCCTATTTCCTTCGCTCCATAGATGCTGCTGCACCCGCTGTGTTTCTCCAGCATTTTTGTCTACCTTCAGCCCACTGAGTCTGTGCTGACCAGCACACTATTTCTATGTTCACACTAGTTCACACTTTCACACTCACTCCCTACACACTTGAGGGCAATCTACAGAGAGCCAAATCACCTCCCGTCTTTGGGATGTGGGAGGAAACCGGAGCACCCGGGGGAAACCCACGCGGTCACAGGGAGAACGTGCAAACTCCACGTGCACAGACAGCACCGGAGGTTAGAATCGAAGACGTGTCTTGGACGCTGTGAGGCAGAGGCTCCAGCAGCTGTGACACTGTCACGCCTGTGTCAGTTTTAGCGTCTTATAATCTGTGTTCACATCGTGTCAATAAAACCTCAAACTCACCCACATGTCCATTTGCAGACAGCACAATATTAAACTTGTGACGGAAGGAACTGCAGATTCTGGTTTAAAACCAAAGAAAGATACAAAATGCTGGAGTAACTCAGCGGGACAGGCAGCATCTCTGGAGAGAAGAAATATGCGAGACGTTTTGGGTCGAGACCCTTCTTCAGACTTCTCCAGTCAGTCAGAAGAAGGGTCTCGAACCAAAACGTCACCCATCCCTTCTCCCCAGAGATGGTGCCTGTCCCACGGAGTGACTCCTGCATTTTGTTTCTATCAACAATATTAAACATGTCTGGTTATTGCAGATGATTGCATTAAACGGACTGACAAAATGCACTTCATAGACCTTGGTGATAAAATTAGCCATAAAATACCTTTTCATGCAAAGTTTATTAACAGCATGCATTCACTCTTGTGACAAGGTTGTGAACTGTGCACCCTATGAATGATTCTCTAGTGAATATGTGTCCTGTGCGATAATCAGAGATCACACCACATATCACACTGGATCTTAGCACTGCCATTTACAAATGTCGGCACGGTGGCACAGCGGTAGAGTTGCTGCTTTACAGCTCCTACAATGCCAGTGACCCGGGTTCAATCCCGACTGCGGGTGCTGCCTGTACGGAGTTTGTACGTTCTCCCCGTGACCTGCGCAGGGTTTTCTCCGAGATCTTCGGTTTCCTCCCACACTACAAAGACGTACAGGTTAATTGGCTTGGTGTAAAGTGCAAAATTGTCCCTAGTGTGTTGGAATCGCTGGTCGGTGTGGACTCAGTGGGCCGAAGGGCCTGTTTCCGCTCTGTATCTCTAAACTAAATTCAACCAAAATACCAAAATATATAACTGAGCACAAAAAATATTAGATCCACAGTACTGAGTGCAATGGAACAGTATAATAAGGGATGTCGATTAAGTATTTAATTGTTGCTACTTTTATGAGGTCACCATAAACTCAATATTTTCATATATTTCCTCCAGAACTTACATTATCATGAATATATTGGTTGCAGATAATAAAAAAAGTATGAATTCAATTACATCTTTATACGCCCAGAATTGTTCCAAAAAGTGTTCCAATTCAAAAACTATTCATAAACTCAATATTTTAAGTTTCCTTTTCCCATTTGTTCCAGTCATAGTCTGCAGGTCTTGACCGGAATGCAATGCATAAGTAATTACTTGGAACTTAGACAAATTTAAAATTTACAACGTGCCGAATGAATGATGATGAAATTTCCTATTAAATGTACTGTAAAGGCATTCTTTTCTGTAACTATTCTTGTCCGGATTTATTAATGACTGCCAACAAAACTCGCCATTTTTTCTTTAGCCTTAAACAAAAGCATATTCCCAACCTGAATTATGTGCAACAGTTTAACTTCCTGTGAGCGGGCAAATTATTTTAAAAATTTACATTTTGTAAAAAAAAAAATACTGGATGTTCGAATCTCAGCCTCATTTCACAGTGAGCATTATACATTCATTGTAAGCTGTGTTCAGCATTTCTCTCGCAGGTTGTGAATTATTCAATAGGACAATAGAAGCAAGTGGAGGCAAAGTCAGTGGATATATTTAAGGCAGAGATAGATAGACTCTTGTGTTTAAGAAGGAACTGCTGATGCTGGAAAATCGAAGGTACACAAAAATGCTGGAGAAACTCAGTGGGTGCAGCAGCATCTATGGAGCGAAGATAGATTCTTGATTGGTACGGGTGTCGGGGGTTATGGGGAGAAGGGAGGAGAATGGTGTTAGGATGGAGAGAGAGAGATAGATCAACCATGATTGAATGGCAGAGTAGACTTGATGGGCCGAATGGCCTAATTCCATTCGTATCACTTATGACCCATTGGGTGCTCCTATCCCTTATGATCTTATGATTTTAAGGTTCTAACACAAAAGTAGTGAAGTAGCCTTATTGTGATCAATATTACTTGTACCAGGAATTAATTCCTCATCATCTTTCTAGTATACCTTGTATATATATATATATATTTTTTTTTTAATTATTTATTAGAAGCAATTGTACAAGAATAAAGCAATCGACGTGAAAGTTATCCAATTTTTGTACAGATTCATTTTTAACATTAATACATGAATCAAAAAAAAAGAGGAAAAAGAGGAAAGATTGAAGAAAAAGAAGAAAAATGAAAAGAAAGAAAAGAAAAGGCCCCTAAACTACCAAAGAACTGCGAGATGAAGGGAGAGAAATAGGAAAAAAGAAGATGGAGATATGCCCCCCCTATCCTTGTATATATCTTGTATGTATATATTTCTTATTCTAAATAGAGTTTATTTTTAAAATATATAAAGAATGTAGTAACAGGAAGATTTTTAACTGTTGGCAGAGTTTTTAGATGAAGCAACAGACTGCACTACACTCTGCCACAAAGCCCACAAAGTACTGTGAACAGCAGTGGTAATGCTGGCCAATTTTGTTATTCACCCAAACATTTTGAAACAAAAAGCTTATCCAGTTATCGAGGAGTTTGAAGGAGGGTCATGACCCACAATCTAGAGATAGAAACATAGAACCATAAAATAGGTGCAGGAGGAGGCCATTCGGTCCTTCGAGCCAGCACCGCCATTCATTGCGATCATGGCTGATCGTCCCCAATCAATAACCCGTGCCTGCCTTCTCCCCATATCCCTTGACTCCATTAGCCCCTAGAGCTCTATCTAACTCTCATATAATCGCAACAACCTATGTTTTTGAACAATTAGTTTAGTTTAGTTTAGAGATACAGCACAGAAACAGGCCCTTCGGCCCATCGAGTCTGCACCAACCAGCGATCTCCGCACACTAACACTATCCTACATATGCTAGAGACGATTTTTCATTGACACCAAGCCAATTAACCTACAAACCTCTGCATCTATGGAGTGTGGAAGGAAAACGAAGATCTCGGAGAAAACCCACCCATGTACAAACTCCGTACAGACAGCACCCTTGCTCGGGATCGAACCCGGGTCTCTGGTGCTGTAAGCGCTGACAGATAGCAACTCTACCGCTGCGCCACCACGCTGCCTGACCCGCCAAATTTTTCCAGCACTTTGTGTCTTTCTTTTGTACTGACTTGTAATGTTGTCGGTCCAAGTCCCTCCACAGATTATAGAGTCGTAGAGTCATACAGAATGGAAACAGCACCCTGGCCACTCCCCTGTCAGCGCTGTAAGGCAGCAACGCGACCGCTGCACCACCTTAGTTTCCTTCATGAGTGAGACTGTACAATGTTTGCAGATGTACAAAAGAAGCTCAGTAATTGAGCAGGGATCTGCCACCACCATGCATGTCAAGAGTGTTTTATTGTCATATGTCCCGAAATGGAACAATAACATTCTTACTTGCAGCAACACAACGGATATGTAAAATTAGTAGCCTGCAAATGGCTGTTTACCATATATATTAATGATTTGGAAGAGGGAATTAGGAGCAACACTAGCAAATTTGCGGATGACACAAAGCTCGGTGGCAGTGTGAACTGTGAAGAGGATGTTAGGAGGTTGCAGGGTGACCTGGACAGGTTGAGTAAGTGGGCAGATGCGTGGCAGATGCAGTATAATATAGATAAATGTGAGGTTATCTTTGGCAGCAAAAACAAGGGGGCAGATTATTATCTCAATGGGGTTAGGTTAGGTAAGGGGGAGGTACAGCGAGACCTGGGTGTCCTTGTACACCAGTCACTGAAAGTTGGCGTGCAGGTACAGCAAGCAGTGAAGAAAGCTAATGGAATGTTGGCCTTCATAACAAGAGGATTTCAGTATAGGAATAAAGAGGTTCTTCTGCAGTTGTATAGGGCTCTGGTAAGACCACATCTGGAATATTGTGTACAGTTTTGGTCTCCTAATTTGAGGAAGGACATCCTTGTGATTGAGGCAGTGCAGCGTAGGTTCACGAAATTGATCCCTGGGATGACGGGACTGTCATATGAGGAAAGATTGAAAAGACTAGGCATGTATTCACTGGAGTTTAGAAGGATGAGGGGGATCTTATCGAAACATATAAAATTATAAAAGGACTGGGCAAGCCAGATGCAGGAAAAATGTTCCCAATATTGGGCGAGTCCAGAACCAGGGGCCACAATCTTAGAATTAAAGGGGAGGCCATTTAAGACTAAGGTGAGAAAAAACGCTTTCACCCAGAGAGTTGTGAATTTGTGCCAAAATTCCCTGCCACAGAGGGCAGTGGAGGCCAAATCACTGGATGGGTTTAAGAGAGAGTTAGATAGAACTCTAGGGGCTAGTGGAGTCAAGGGATACGGGGAGAAGGCAGGCACGGGTTATTGATTGGGGACGATCAGCCATGATCACAATGAATGGCGGTGCTGGCCCGAAGGGCCGAATGGCCTCCTCCTGCACCTATTTTCTATGTTTCTATGTTCCCATGAACAACAAAAAAGTTCAGTATAGATATTAAAAGAGGCAAACAAACAATAATAGTCAAAGAATTTTGAAGACAAAGAATGTCTGAAGAAGGGTTTTGGCCCGAAACGTTGCCTATTCCCTTCGCTCCATGGATGCTGCTGCACCCGCTGAGTTTCTCCAGCATTTTTGTGAACCTAATAATAGTCAAAGGCTATCAATGACCCCGTCTATGAGGTTCGGAGTTAATTTGGAGGTTGTAGTCAGGTTTAATAGCCAATTCCCTTTATCCTGTATCTGTACACTGTGAATGGCTCGATTGTAATCATGTGTCATCTTTCCGCTGACTGGTTAGCACGCAACAAAAGCTTTTCACTGTACCTCGGTACACGTGACAATAAACAAAACTAAACCAGAAGCTGCTCCTGAACCTGGGCGTTACAGTTTCCAGGCTCTTCCCGGTGGCAGGAGTGAAATAAAAGCGTGATGTGGGTCTCTGACGATGCTGACTGCCTTTTTGAGGCAGAGACTCCAATATTTAAGAAGGAACTGCAGATGCTGGAAAATCGAAGGTAGACAAAAATGCTGGAGAAACTCAGCGGGTGCAGCAGCATCTATGGAGCGAAGGAAATAGGCAACGTTTCGGGCCGAAATGTTAATTGGCTTCTGTAAATCGTCCCTAGTGTGTAGGATAGGGTTAGTATATGGGTGTCATTGGTGAGTGTGGACTTGGTGGGCCGAAGGGCCAGTTTCCATGCTGTATCTCTAAAAATCTAAAAAAAAAAAAAAATGATCAGCCTCGCTTGCCTATTTCCTTCGGGTTTCGGGCCGAAACTGTTGCCTATTTCCTTCGCTCCATAGATGCTGCTGCACCCGCTGAGTTTCTCCAGCATTTTTGAGTACTGGAGACTCCAGTAGATCTCTTCGATGGGGGGGGTGGGGGGGGGGGTGAGGGGGGGTGGAGGGGTCAGAACCCGTGATGGACCGGGCAGCTTCCACCAGCGTCTTGCCGTCGCCTTCGTTCCTGGGCCGCCCGAACTTCCGAAGCGGTCAACAATCCGCCACATCCGCACGGAAAACACACGAAGATGTACGTGCTGGAGAAATGGACTTCGAGCAGCCGCCCAAGTTCGTTATCGGCTCACGATTTACCTTGAATTAACCTTTGCTGTAATTTCATTGACTCTTTACCATTTGTATAACTCGCACTGTCAGATTACAAATGAAATTCCTTTGTCACGTAATAAATTGAAACGAGTCTTTGGAGATTACTGTTTAACCACAGTCTGTAGTACAACAATGCCATTAATAAACCTGCTGAAGTATGAGCCTATGAAGGCAAATTCAAAACTCCCTTTAAATGGGCGTAGTGGGCAGAATTATCATCTGCCTGTAGGCTGTGGGGCCCACACCATACACTTACCACATAGTGAAAGGCCTGGACAGAAGGGATGTGGAGAGGATGTTTCCACTCGTGGGGGAGTCTAGGACCAGAGGGCACAGCCTCAGAATTAAAGGACCTTCCTTTAGGAAGGAGACGAGGAGGAATTTCTTTAGTCAGAGGGTGGCGAATCTGTGGAATTCATTGCCACAGACGGCTGTGGAGGCCAAGTCAATATATATTTTTAAGGCAGAGATAGATAGATTTTTGATTAGTGCGGATGTCAGGGGTTATGGGGAGAAGGCAGGAGAATGGGGATAGGAGGGAGAGATAGATCTCACCATCTTCTAACGTAGCCATCTGGGCAGCATCAGAAGATGAGGAGATCGGATTGAACTGGAAGTCTTGACGGAAGAGTTGTGGAATGATACAGTGTGGAAACAGGCCCTTCGGCCCAACTTGCCCACACCGGCCAACATGGCCCATCTACGCTAGTGCCACCTGCCTGTGTTTTGTCCATTTCCCTCTAAAACTATCCTATCCATGTGCCTGAATAAATGTTTCTTAAACGTTATGATAGGTACCTGCCTCAGCTACCTCCTCCAGCAGTTCATTCCTTGCCACCATCAACCTTTGTGTGAAAATGTTACCCCTCAGGTTCCTACTGAATCTCTCTCCCCTCACCTTAAACCCATGTCCTCTGGACGTCGTTGAAGGGAAGCCTTTTGCTATTTTGAACATTTAAGATGCTTAATCCACTTTTCATTTCACTTAATCTTTGTTAATTTTAAGTTTTTTAGTTTAGAGATACAGCGCGGAAACAGGCCCTTCGGCCAGCCGAGTCTGCACCGACCAACGATCGCAACATATCAACACTATCCTACACACACTATGGACAATTTAATATTTAAACCAGGCCAATTAACCTACGTGCCTGTACATCTTTGGAGTGTGGGAGGAAAACCGAAGATCTCACGTGGGTCACGGGGAGAACGTACAAACTCCCTACAGACAGCAACCGTGGTCGGGATCGAACCCGGGTCTTTGGCGCTGTAATCACGTGTCAAGGAACCCGATGTCAAACCCAGGTGTCAAAGAACGGGTGTCGAGGGTTATGGGGAGAAGGTAGGGAAATGGGATTAGGAGGCAGATTGAATGGCGGAGTGGACTCGATGGGCCGAATGGCTTAGTCCTCCTCCTATAACTTGCCAACTTGTAATCGCGGTAAGGCAGCAACTTTACTGCTGCGCACACAAAATTTGATGAAGTTTAATTTCCAGTTTTGTCCAGAACAAGGGGTCACAGTTTAAGGATAAGGGGGAAATCTTTTAGGACCTAGATGAGAAAATCATTTTTTCACACAGAGAGTGATGAATCTGTGGAATTCTCTGCCACAGAAGGTAGTTGAGGCCACAGTTCATTGGCTATATTTAAGGGGGAGTTAGATGTGGCCCTTGTGGCTAAAGGGATCAGGGGGTATTGAGAGAAGGCAGGTACAGGATACTGAGTTGGATGATCAGCCATGATCATATTAGAAACATAGACAATAGGTGCAGGAGTAGAGGCCATTCGGCCCTTCGACCCTGCACCAGCACCGCCATTCAATATGATCATGGCTGATCATCCAACTCAGTATCCTGTACCTGCCTTCTCTCCATACCCCTGATCCCTTTAGCCGCAAGGGCCACATCTAACTCCCTCTTAAATATAGCCAATGAACTGGCCTCAACTACCTTCTGCGGCAGAGAATTCAACAGATTCACCACTCTCTGTGTGAAAAACGTTTTCCTCATCTCGGTCCTAAAAGATTTCCCCCTTATCCTTAAACTGTGACCCCTGGTTCTGGAGTTCTGGAGAATATTGAATGGCGGTGCAGGCTCGAAGGGCCGAAAGGCCTACTCCTGCACCTATTTTCTATGTTTCTATGTTTCTATGTCATAACGCCACATAAATCCATAAGCAGGAATATGTCAAATGGGCTCTTTCTTCTCGTGATACAATTCATTAAAAAATTGTCCAGAATAATCGGGGAAACATTATCTTCCATTTTAACTCCTTGATCCTTTCTGCTCTTTGTGGCTGGCAGAGCAGCGCAGCTCACCTGCATTCCAAACAACTTTTTTAAGTTTCCAAGTTGTAAAAACCATCACCAAACGCGAGGGGGGGGGGGGGGGGGGGGGGGGGGGGGGGGAGAGAAAAGTGCAAAAAAGAAGAGGAACAAAAGAGGTTGAAGACGTCATCCCCATTCACCAAGGGTGGGAATCATGTGTGTGTGATTCAACGTCGAACAAACACGTCTCTATAAACTTGGAACACCTGTCAAATATACTCACTGTTTCACCTAATGTGAACTTATGAGAGACACACTGTACAAGTCGCCTTTGGAAGTTATTATTAGTCTCAAATTAGTATAGAGGGAAAAATGTAATATATAAGGCTGTCACGTTATATATGAAAAATGAAATGCATCCCTCTTCCCACACGCCACGCCTGGGTGTCACCAATATGGAATGTTTTAATCAACTTCGATGAATAGGCTAATTTTCCCACACGTTGTGCCTATTGTGTACTGACAAAAGGGGAAATGAAATGTCTTCTGTGCCTCACTGCTGATATTTAAATATCCAGGTCAGAAGGTTGCATGTACAAACCTCACCTCAGAGTTGCCAGATCACAATTTGGAGTTTATTCCCAGTGAAAAACATATTAAGGTAGGCAGGTATTTAGTTTAGTTTAGTCTATTTATTTATTATCGCGTGTGCCAAGTTACAGTGAAAAGCTTTTGTTGCGTGCTATCCAGTCAGTGGAGACACAGTACATGATTACAATTGAGCCGTTCACAGTGTACAGACACATGATGAAGGGAATAACGTTTAGTGCAAGGTAAAGCCAGTAAATTCCAATCAAAGATAGTCCGTGGGTCTCCAGTGAGGTAGATAGTAGTTCTAGACTGCTGTCCGGTTGTGTAGGATGGTTCAGTTGCCTGATAACAGCTGGGAAGAATCTGGAGGTGTGCGTTTTCACACTTCTATACATTTTGCCCGATGGGAGAGGGGGGGGGGGGGAAGAGGGAGTGGCCAGGGTGTGACTCGCCCTTGATTATGCTGCTGGCCTTGCGGAGGCAGCGTGAGGTAGAATTGGAGTCAAATTAAGGAGAGTAGAGGAATGAAAGAGGAGTGAAGATTAAAGCCAGTCAAGAGTCAAGAGAGATGTCCCAGATAGAACAATGACCAGAACTTCTTACTTGCAGAAGCACAACAGTGAGGTAGAATTGGAGTCAAATAATAAGGAGAGTAGAGGAATGAAAGAGGAGTGAAGATTACAAGCCACACACACAGAGAGTGTTATTGTCAGATACACACCCAGATAGAACAACACAAATTCTTACTTGCAGACAGCACAACACACACACAATACACACACAACATTGTAAACATATACATACACACATACACACACACACACACACACACACACACACACACACATATACACACGCGCACACACACACACACACACATACACACACACACACACACACACACACACACACACACACACACACACACACACACACACATACACACACACACACACACACACACACACACATATACACACACACACACACACACACACACACACACACACACACACACACACACACACACACACACACACACACACACACACACACACACACACACACACACACACACACACACACACACACAACACACACACACACACTTCAAAATAACAATCCCAAATGATGATTCGAAGATTTTCTTTTTTTGTAAATCATACAAATAAGTGGAACATGATTTTGCAATATACACATGCACATACACATGCAATATACACATGCACATACACATGCACATACACATGCACATGCACATATACATACATGAAGGAACTGGCGATGCTGGTTTAAACATAGACCTATACATAGATTCCCCAAATGGTGATTCAAAGATTTGCTTTTTATTAGTTTTTGTTTTAAAATCACAAAAATGAATGGTTTCCATGATTCTACAATATCCATAACATAGAGGTTTAAACACTGCCACAAAAAGATGGAAAATGTTATACGTTATTCTAGTAAAATAAAAATATTCTAAGAACGCCTGTCTAACGCAATGCTACAATGCTTCTTATTTCAAACCGGGCCAGAGCCTTTTAGTAAAAAAAAGATAATCAGTTCTGATATGGGTTATTGGTAATTCTAATACAATATTGATTTCAGTTTCTACACTTGATTCTCAGCCCAATTCAATGTCCTCATAGATCAATCTGCAAAGTTCCAGCAGGATATATGCCTGCCATCGCTGTATACACTGTTAATTCTGTAGCTCGCAATAGTGCCACGGGCTCTCATGCTTTATAGGGAACAACTTCGCACAAAACAGCGGCTGTCAGAAGTCACTGACTTGATGGGCTGGAATGGCCTGTCGGAGCCTGAATCATAACAAAGGTGTCATTTACTCAGCCTCTAGATGTTGTGGTTGCAGCCTGTGTTCGGGGCGACTGAGTATTGATCACACCGTGAGGCATAACAGCTGCCATTAAAGCAGTGACAGAGGGAACTATATTCCATCGATCGCCTTTTTTGCTGTGCCTCTTAATATTATTTATAGGCAGACTTTCAGTGGAGAGGTCTTGGTGAAACTAGAGCTCCTCTAATACGTGGTAATTGATGGGAAGTGAGGCATCATGGCCCCAGATGACCCCAATACTCTGAAAGTGAGATGGATTGCGTGTAACTCAATTATGATTGATATTATCAAATTACATAATCCGCAACATAGCATATTGGGTCTTTTCAAGTGGAATTATTGATTTTTGATTAGGCTGCCATTCAACAGAGTTCTGAGGCAGCTCTTATTTCTATCACCATAAAAACAGCCTTGGTTAAGTCGGCAAAGAGCGTTACACGGTGCGGAAACGCGTGCGGCGAACAGCTCTATCACGCTTCCAGCAATTAGATTGATATTATTGTTATATAAAGTGGCCCTCTCCACTTTCTTCAATGCTCAAACATCGTTACAGAAAACGCTGGGCCAATTTGTAAATAATCAAACTCTTTGATGTGTCTAATGTCATCGGTATTGGTATTGGTTTTTTCATTGTCCACATGTACCGCGATAGACTGCCAAGCTTTGTTTGCGGGCTATCCAGTCAAATCTTGCCGTGCATCAGTACAGTCAAGCCCTATACAATTACCACGGAGGGAAGCACAGTGGCACAGCGGTAGGGTTGCAGCCTTACAGCGTCAGAGTCCAGGGTTCGATCCTGAACACGGGTACTTGTCTGTACGGAGTTTGCACATTTTCCCCCGCCGTGACCTGCGTGCGTTTTCTCCAGGACTTTCGGTTTCCTCCCAGATTTCAAAGATGCAAAGGTTTTTTAAAGTTAATTGGCTCAGTGTAATTGTACAGTTGTCCCTAGTGTGTGTAGCATAATGTTCAGTTCTGTTCCGTTTATTGTCACGTGTACTGAGGTACAGTGAAAAGCTTTGTGCAAGGAAAACTTTTTCACCCAGAGAGTTGTGAATTTATGGAATTCCCTGCCACAGAGGGCAGTGGAGGCCAAGTCACTGGATGGATTTAAGAGAGAGTTAGATAGAGCTCTAGGGGCTGGTGGAGTCAAGGGATATGGGGAGAAGGCAGGCACGGGTTATTGATAGGGGGCGATCAGCCATGATCACAATGAATGGCGGTGCTGGCTCAAAGGGCCGAATGGCCTCCACCTGCATTTATTTTCTATGTTTCTATGTTTCCCCACCATCTGCCTAAACTAAACTAAAGATAGTTGAAAAAAAGAAAGGAAAAAAAAAGATAGTTTAGAGATATAGAAGGAAACAGGCCCACCAAGTCTGCGTCGGCCAGCGATCCACACACACTAACATTACCCCACACACGCTGGGGACAAGTTACAATTTGACTAAACCAATTAACCTTCAAACCTGCATGTCTTTGGAGTGTGGGAGGAAACCAGAGCTCCCGGAGAAAACCCACACAGTCACGGGGAGAACGTACAAACTCCGTACAGACAAGCACCCGTAGTCAGGATCGAACCGGGGTCTCTGGCGCAGTAAGGCAGCAACTCCACCGATGCGCCACTGTGCCGCCCTCAATAGTTAATGAAGTATTTCAATTTCATTCATCCCCCGAGATGTAAGGACTGTATATTAAACTCCTTTCGATGAAAACATCCTGTTTATTTACACGTCTTGTTTGGCTTTTGACCGAGCCTGCCCATTCTCCAACTTTGGTGCCAAAGTATCCAATTTCAATGATACAGAGACTGACGAAGATTTGTGGAGATCTCAACTTCAGAAGGAAAAAATATGCGTACGACAAAAGCCATAATAACCAAGTGCGTGATCTACAGAAAACTGGAACCGATCCGTAACTTCAAATGTACATATATTGCAATCTTAATGCCATCACAATTTTCATATATAGTTCTCTGAGGCAGAAGTCCAGAAAGCAAGGCTCAGATTAAATTAAGTACATAGCATGCCTTTATGCACCAGGTTTTAAGAAGTAAATAAAATTACGTATCTGTTAATATTGGTCAACATTTTGCATTCACCAATTTGTTTTTATTTCAGTAACTCCATTCCATAAACAGAAAGAAAACAAGCCAGAGAAGCAAAGGAACTTGCTGTTAATTTGCCCATATTTTCAAGAATATTCTCAAAGAACATCTAAAGTTCGTTCAAAAATTTCAAAAAAAGTCTAATCAGTTTCAAGCATTTTTTCGGACTTAATATAGGCAATCTCACCCCCAGCATTTTATAAACATCTGCCAACATTCAATGGATATTATTAAGGCTGAGGTTGACAGATTCTTGATTAGTACGCATATCAGGGATTATGGGGAGAAGGCAGGAGAATGAGGTTGAGAGGGAGAGCTAGATCAGCCATGATTGAATGGCAGAGTGGACACGAAGGGCCAAATGGCCTAATTCTACTCCTATAACTTGTGAACTTGTGATATGCAGGGAGTGGAGGGATCTGGATCACGTGCCGGCAGAGGAGATTATCTGATGCAGTATTCTGCTTGGCACGGACGGTAAAGATCCTATAGCGGAGCAAGATAGACCACTCCTGCTAAATGCAATGGGCTGACGTGTAGTACGCAACGGAGCGGAACGTGGGGCTTTTTTTCATCCATTTCAGTAACCCGACCCGACCCGGCTCGCTGTGTAATCAACATTGCGGGGGAACAGTTTTGTGTTAATACATTATAATTCTGAAAATGAGGAGAAGATTTTCACTAAAGACCTTTTATTTTGTATT
Source organism: Leucoraja erinaceus (assembly GCF_028641065.1). Taxonomy (NCBI): domain Eukaryota; kingdom Metazoa; phylum Chordata; class Chondrichthyes; order Rajiformes; family Rajidae; genus Leucoraja; species Leucoraja erinaceus. The sequence continues at coordinate 5,741,054 of NC_073393.1, forward strand.
ACGGATGTTTCCGTAACCGGCTTCAGTCTCCGCACTAGTATCTTTGCTCCGCTACGATGGGATCTTTGGTGCGGAGACGGAAGCCGGTTACGGAAATGGGGCCGAAAATTACCCATGAATCTGCCCATGAATCTTTTTCGACGAGTGATCTATCTTGCTCGCTATAGGATCTTTGATGGACAGTGTGATGTTTGGTGGACTGTGTGGGGTGTGAGGACCAGTTGCTCCTCCCGTGCAGCAGGTGGCGCTGCACAGGACAAAGGGAGATGTTTTGTACATAGTTATCTTTGTCTGCACACAGCGTGAGTGTGCGTCCAGATCGTGTGGTTGCAGCCAGTTTGAGTTGTCTTGCTGCCAGCATTGAGTCAATGTAATAAAGACTTCTGTCGTACCTTGAAGACTCTCAAGTTTTATACAGACATAGAACAAGAACACAAAAGACACTGTGGGCCGAAGGGCCTGTTCCCGTGCTGTACCTTCCATGCACTTCAGTTCACTGATGTCAAATGTGTGTCGATTTAGTTCACATTGTCACTGACATTGAAACTATGTCTACTCACCACTGACTTTAAACCGAGTCCCCACGGACATTTAGCATTCTGCAATGCTAATACTCAGAAATACTCAGCAGGTCAGGCAGCATCTGTAGAGAGAGAAATAGTTAGCATTTCGGATCAAAGGCAACGTTTTGGTATTTTATTAAGCAATCTCTGGTGTTCATAAGTTCATAACTGATAGGAGCAGAATTAGGCCATTTGGCCCATCATGGCTACTCCACCATTCAATCATGGTTGATCTATCTCTCTCTCCCAACACCATTCTCCTGCCTTCTCCCCATAACCTCTGACACCTGTACTAATCAAGAACGCGGGTGTGAACTCTCCCTGTTCGATCGTCTGCAGTTTTCAGGCATCATTTCAACTCAATTCTTGGACTTCAGCTGATGTGTTGTCAGAAGTGAGATCATAAGATCATAAGTGATAGAAGTAAAATGAGACCATTTGGCCCATCTACTATATTCTTCCATTCAATTGTGGCTGATCTATATCTCCCTCCTAACCCCATTCTCCTGCCTTCTCCCTATAACCTCTGACATCCGTACTAATCAAGAATCCATCTACCTCTGCCTTAAATATATCCATTGACTTGGCCTCCACAGCCTTCTGTGGCAAGGAATTCCACGGATTCACCACCCTCTGACTAAAGAAATTCCTCCTCATATTCTTCCTAAAAGAACATCATTTAATTCTGAGGCTATGGCCACTAGTCCTAGACTCTCCCACTAGTGGAAACATCCTCTCCACATCCACTCTATCCAGGTCTTTCACTATTCTGTACATTTCAATGTGGTGTCCCCTCATCCTTCTAAACTCCAGCGAGTGCAGGCCCTGGTTGTACAAATAATTACAGTAAAGAATTCTCACAAACTGCACATTGGGAGGCAAAGCCAATGGTTATTTATTAACTTTATAAACATAAGTGGTAGGTATGACTGTACTGTACACTTATGACCAAGATAGAAGAGAACATATCATCAATAACTTGTGTAAATATTTATCTCAAAGATGCTTATACTCTGTAATACACTTTACTTTACATAGAAACATAGACATAGAAACATAGAAAATAGGTGCAGGAGTTGGCCGTTCAGCCCTTCGAGCCTGCACCGCCATGATATGATCATGGCTGATCATCCAACTCAGTATCCCATCCCTGCCTTCTCTCCATACCCCCTGATCCCTTTAGCCACAAGGGCCACATCTAACTCCCTCTTAAATATAGCCAATGAACTGGCCGCAACTACCTTCTGTGGCAGAGAATTCCACAGATTCACCACTCTCTGTGTAAAAAATGATTTTCTCATATAGGTCCTAAAAGACTTCCCTCTTATCCTTAAACTGTGATCCCTAGTTCTGGACTTCCCCAACATCGGGAATAATCTTCCTGCATCTAGCCTGTCCAACCCCTTAAGAATTTTGTAAGTTTCTATAAGATCCCCCCTCAATCTTCTAAATTCTAGCGTGTACAAGCCGAGTCTATCCAGTCTTTCTTCATATGAAAGTCCTGCCATCCCAGGAATCAGTCTGGTGAACCTTCTCTGTACTCCCTCTAGGCAAGAATGTCTTTCCTCAGATTAGGAGACCAAAACTGTACGCAATTCTCCAGGTGTGGTCTCACCAAGACCCGGTACAACTGCAGTAGAACCTCCCTGCTCTTATACTCAAATCCTTTTGCTATGAATCAAATCCTTTTGCTATGAAGCTATTTACCTCAGAGACAGCGCAAAATGAGCCCTTCGTCCCACTGAGTCTGCACCGATCTGCGATCACCTCGTACACTAGCACTATCCTACACTCTAGGGACAATTTACAATTTTGTCACAGCCAACTAACCTACAAACCTGTGCATCTTTGGAGCATGGGATGAAACCGGAGCACCCGGGAAAAAAATCCAGGCGGTCACAGGGAGAACGTGCAAACTCCTTACAGACAGCACCTGTGGTCAGGTTCAAACCCGTGTCTCTGGCGCTGTGCGGCAGCAACTCTACCGCTGCGCCGACGTGCCGCAGCAAAATTTGGAAGAGTTATAACACGCATGATATTCTATATGTAAGAGTGAAGCCATTGCAGATTTGTGTGGCGTTAATATATCATGTGGACTTCCAGTGGAAAAAGGATGCAAAGGAAAAGAGAATATTTTTCAAGCTGATGAAGAGTCCTGACCTGAAAAATCACCCATCCATGTTCTCCAGAGTTGGTGACTGACCTGCTGAGTTGAAGGGACAATATCTGGTAACGTCACCTACCTATCTACAGAGATTCTGCCTGACCCACTGAGTTACTCCAGCAATTGTCTCTTTATGTTAACTAGCACCTGCAGTTCCTTGTGTCTCCGTTATTTTTTATGCATTACTCTTTTATTTCAAATTTGTAAACTCGTTATCTTCTGCAGTTCTGACTATTAACTTTGCGATTATTGATTAGAATTGGTTTGTTCACCTCTGCTCCATTTTGCTTGTGTACTGTGGCATGGTGATGCCTTACAGCGCTTACAGCGCCGGAGACCCGGGATCGATCCCGTCTGTGGGTGCTGTCTGTACGGACACGCTAGAGGCAGTAAACATGTTCCCGATGTTGAGGGGAGTCCACAACCAGGGGCCACAGTTTAAGAATAAGGAGTAAGCCATTTAGAACAGAGACGAGGAAACACTTTTTCTCACAGAGAGTGGTGAGTCTGTGGAATTCTCTGCCTCCAACCGGGAGGCATTGCAGAGGGTGGTGAAAATTGCCCAACGCATCACCGGTTCCTCGTTCCCCTCCATTGAGTCTGTCCAAAGCAAGCGCTGTCTGCGGAGGGCACTCAGCATCGCCAAGGACTGCTCTCACCCCAACCATGGACTGTTTATCCTCCTACCATCCGGGAGGCGCTACAGGTCTCTCCATTGCCGAACCAGCAGGTCGAGGAACAGCTTCTTCCCGGCGGCTGTCACTCTACTCAACAACGTACCTCGGTGACGGCCAATCACCACCCCCCCCCCACCCCCGGACACTTATTATTATTTATTCAAATCATTTGCTATGTCGCTCTTCCAGGGAGATGCTAAATGCATTTCGTTGTCTCTGTACTGTACACTGACAATGACAATTAAAATTGAATCTGAATCTGAATCTGAATCTCAGAGGGCAGTGGAGGCAGGTTCTCTGGATGCTTTCAAGAGAGAGCTAGATAGGGCTCTTAAAGATAGCGAAGTCAGGGGATATGGGGAGAAGGCAGGAATGGGGTACTGATTGTGGATGATCAGCCATGATCACATTGAATGGCGGTGCTGGCTCGAGGAGCCGAATGGCCTACTCCTGCACCTATTGTCCATTGGTACGTTCTCCCCGTGACCTGAGATCTTCGGTTTACTCCCACACTCCAAAGATGTGCAGGCTTGTTGGTTAATTGGCCTGGTATATATGTAAATTGCCCCTGGCGTGTGTGTGTGTGGTATAAGGTGAGCCTGCGTGCGATCGCTGGACGGTGCGGACTCGGTGGGCCGAAGGGCCTGTTTCCGCGCTGTATCGCGGCTAAACCACACGAACCATCGGGCTAACCCTTGCCAACACTGGTGGCACGGACCACCAAAGATGGTCGCTGCGGTTAATATGTCATTTCCTCTTCCTGTTATCACAATAACAAGACCCGCGCTGTGACCTTTTCTAAGAAAACAATCTGTGTTTAGTCTGAGAGCTATTCACTGCTGCAGCCTTATCTTTAATGCAGAATTGGTGGAGGAAATCCAGGGAGTGGAATCAGCTTACTGTGTTGGCATTGTGCGAATGGTAAAGAGTTTAAATTTTGGCAGAAAGGCACATCAATCATAAGAAACTGAACAGGTCTCACTTTCTACACTCCTGGTTCATGTTCAATATCGCCACACAGTGAAGGTTTGTTGGTGAACAGTAATATTAAACAGCGCTTTAAAAAAAAAAAGATAAACATACCAAATTAACTGAAGGAAATAACACTTTGGGGAAGCACGCCAGAAAGATTTCACTATTACACAAATAACTCGAGTGCTTTTCATAACTTTAATTTGTTTGGACACATGGGCAAAATCCAATTAAAATCAATGCCATTTTTTAGAGCAACTGACTCAATCTATTCAACTGGTGCCTGGGGAAGAAGTGGGTCTTTGAGCGAGGCTTTCATTACAAGAATGGTCTGAGCAAACTCGCACATTTATGCTTCATATCCAACTCAAACCACTTCTCAGAGACGTTAATTACAACGAAAAATGAATGGGGGGGCTGCATATCATGCAAAAAAAAAAATAATAATTCCACATAACTACCTAGACAGCAGACAGAGTCATCAAAATATTCAGGGGGCAGGTAGTTGGCCCCTCAATAGCATTTGCTGTTACTTCAGAATAACTTTGAAGTACTCCTATAAGAGGCATTTCTTTTTGGGCTCAAAAAAATCCAACACTTTGCCGAAGGAGGCAGTTGAGGCAGGGACTATTGCGACGTCCACAAGTTCACAAGTTGTTGGGAATAGAATTCGGCCACTCGGCCCATCGAGTCCACACCGCCATTCAATCATGGCTGATCTCTGCCTCCTATTCCCCTTTTTCCTGCCTTCTCCCCATAACCCTTGCCACCCTTTCTAATCAAGAATTTGGCTGCCTTAAAAATATCCACTGACTTGGCCTCCACGGCCCTCTGTGGCAATAAGTTCCACAGATTGATCACCCTCTGACTAAAGTAGTTCCTCCTCACCTCCTTTCTAACAGAGCGCCCTTTAATTCTGAGACTATGACCTCTGGTCCTAGACTCTCCCATCGGTGGAAACATCTTTTCCACATCCACTATCTATGCCTTTCATTATTCTGTAAGTAACGTTTGAGAAACATGGATAGGATATAGTTGAAGGGATATGGGCCAAACACAGACAGGTGGGACTAATGTAGCTTGGACATGATGGCCGGTGTGGGCAAGTTGGGCCGAAGGGCCTGTTTCCACACTGTATCACTCTATGACTTGGAAATGCTAAAACTGCATGCTATTACCATTTATTTTTTTAGTTTTAGAGATACAGCATGGAAACAGGCCCTTCAGCTCACCGTGTCCACGCCGACCAGCGATCACCCTTACACTGGTTCTATCCTACACACTAGGGACAATTTACAGAAGCCAATTGACCTACAAACCTGGAGAGTGGGAGGAAACCGGAGCACCAGGAGAAAACCCACGCAGTCACAGGGAGAGTGTACCAACGCCGTCTGTGGCAATGAATTCCACAGATTCACCACCCTCTGACAAAATAAATTCCTTCTCGTCACCTTTCTAAAGGTAAAGGTTTCTAAAGAATCCTAACAGTTTTACCCGATTGAAAACCTCATCTTCACACCATTTTCAAGGTAGCTCTCATACCAGCTATAGGCCTTTACTTCCTTCATTGCTTTACTGAAGGTAATTCAGGATCTGTTGTGCTTTAAACTTAGTCATTAGTTGTTATAATTGATGGGAAATTTTCATAATTGGAAATAATATTCAAATTAATCATAGTCATCGAGTGATACTGTGTGGAAACAGGCCCTTCGACCCAACTTGCCCACACTGGCCAACATGTCCCAGCTACACAAGTCCCACCTGCCAGGGTTTGGACCATATCCCTCCAAACCTGTCCTATCCATGTACCTGTCTAACTGCTTCTACCTCCTCTGGCAGCTTGTTCCATACACCCACCATCCTTTGATTGAAAAGATTCCTATTAAATCTTTTCCCCTTCGTCTTAAACCTATGTGTTCCCTAATCCTCGATTCACCAACTCTTGGCAAGAGAATCTGTGCAACTACTCGATCTATTCCTCTCATGATTTTATACCCTTCTATTCCAGCCTCCCAGCCGACACAACCTCTCCCTATAACTCAGACCCTCTAGTTCTGGAAACATCCTCATAAATCTTCTTGGAGCCCTTTCCAGCTTGACAATATCTTTCCTATAACATGGTGCCCAGAACTGAACACAAAACACTAAATGCGGTCTCACCAACGTCTCATAAAACAGCAACACGACCCCCCCTAACAATCATGCCTTGTCTTCCCAGTGACTGGACACCACGCTACAAAAGCTTTTCACTGTACCTCGGTACACGTGACAATAAACTAAACTGAACTACACTAAAATATAGTTCTTGATTGAATCGACTGTGTGGTTCTCTATTAGCGATGCCCTGTTGCAGCCATTAATAAAGTACCTGTATTCTCAATGTTTACCTAATTTATGCTGGAATTTGTAGTGATTTTTGGTTTCCCTGCTGTCAAAGAAACATTCAAGTTCCATAAAGAATCTTTTATACATTGATACCATAAGTCCGACTGTAAACAGCATTATTCCTAACATTGCACATTCCCATTGGACTATTTTGAACGAAACAACTTGTGCCAATTGTGCGGTCAAACGTGCAATTAATTTTTTGCCACAATCAACAATGCTTGCATTTCTTAAAACATTTCCTTAATTAATTAATTTTTACACACAGCAACTAAGCACACATGATCTAACTTTGTTTGTCTAATTGTCCTAACATAACTCCTCCTCCTCAAATTTGATGACATCTTATTGAATAAAAATACTGATAGCCATCATTTATCCCATACTGTATAAAGCACAGCGGTAGAGCTGCTGCCTCACAGCGCCAAAGACCCGGGTTCGATCCGGACCTCGGATGCTTGCTGTGTGGTGTTTGCACGTTCTCCCTGTGACCGCGCATGGGTTTCAAAGGTCTTTTATTGTCACGTGTACCAATTAGGGTCGAGTGATATTCAAATTACCATACAGCCATACTAAATAATGCACAAGACACACAACTACATAAAAGTTAACATAAACATCCACCACAGTGGATTCCCCATATTCCTCACTGTGATGGAAGGCAATGAAGTCTAATCTTCTTCCCTCTTTATTCTCCCGCGGTTGGGGCATCCATTGGGGCGATCGAAGCTCCCGCAGCCAATGATCGAAGCTGCCGGGTCGGGGCAGTCAAAGCTACTGCGGCCTGGAATTCCCGGAGTCGGTCTCTAACCAGGGACTGCGAGCTCCACAATGCTAAAGCCCGCGGTTGGAACTTCGAGGTCTCCAGCGGGTGCTCTGGTTTCCACAATGACATGCAGGTTTGTAGGCTAATTGGCCTCTGTAAATTGCTCCAGGCGTCTTAGTTTCAGTTTGGTTTATTGTCACGTGTAGTGAGGCACGGTCTAAAACTTTAGTTGCGTGTTATCCAGTCAGCGGAAAGACGATGCATGATTACAATCGAGCCAATTTCACTGTATAGATAGATACATGATAAGGGAATAACATTGGATGAGGAAGTGGGATAACTTGGAACCAGTGTGAACGGGCGATCGATGGTCTGCGCAGACTTGGTGGGCCGAAGGTGCCTGTTAACTTATTCAGAGCTTATTACATCTTTGAACGAGATGCGTAAATGCCTGCCACATTATTGAATGGCCCTCACCATTCATTTAATCCCACGGTTAATACCCCGTATAATTGAAAGTACTCAAAGAAGTAATATAAATAAATGGGGATACAGGAAGCTTAAAATAGGAATTACAATGATTCAATCGTGAAACAGGATGATACTAATGTGGCTCTTGCCATATCAAAAATAATGAAGCACTCTCAGTCAATGAGGTGACCAGCAATGATCATCTACAATATTGTATTCTAGATATTCGATGAAAAGCATAACGTTTAGTTTTGTTTATTGCATGTAAGTGCCAGCAAATAACTTTCTATTGGAATGAGAATCATCTGTACACCTAATCAATATGTATTGACCCGGTTTCAGGCCGCTGTGTCTCAGGCTCATGTCGAAATCCACAACCCTAAGTCCAAAGTCCACATTCGCGCACCAGAGAATGGCAGCAACAAATTGAGTAAAGAATAATGTCCCATTTCCCTGCTGGCATTCGTTGCAAAGGTCCACTATTGATTTTTCAGAGGGGGAGCGGAAGGGGGACGGGGGGGGGGGGGGGGGGGGGGGAAGGATTGGACAGGCTAGATGCAGGAAAAAAATGTTCCCCATGTTGGGGGAGTCCGGAACCAGGGGGTCAGAGTTTAAGAATAAAGGGGTAGGCCATTTAGGATGTTCGCGGTGTGAGGAAAAAAACCTTTTCACCCAGAGAGTTGGTGACTGGTGGAATTCTCTGCCACCAGAAGGCAGTGGAGGCCAATTCACTGGATGTAGCCGGCGTGCTTCGTAACTTTGTCAGCACCATAGGTGGCTGTTGTTTGCGTACCTTGGGTAAACAAGCAAAGAATCTCACTGTGCCATGTCATAAAGTATTCCATTCCATTCATTAAAAACATAGAAACATAGAAAATATATGCAGGAGTAGGCCATTCGGCCCTTCGAGTCAGCACGACCATTCGATATGATCATGGCTGATCATCCAAAACCAGTGCCCCGTTCCTGCCTTCTCTCCATATCCCTTGATTCTGTTATCCCTAAGAGCTAGATCTAACTCTCTCTTGAAACCATCCAGTGAATTGGCCTCCACTGCCTACTGTGGCAGAGAATTCCACAGACTCACTACTCACTGGGTGAAGACATTTTCCTCATCACAGTCCTAAATGGCCTACCCCTTTATTCTTAAACTGTGACCCCTGGTTCTGGACTCCCCCAACATGCGGGACATTTTTCCTGCTCCTTACCTGTCCAATCCCACAAGAATTGTTTATGTTTCTCTACGATCCTTCTAAATTCCAGTGAATTTCATGCCATTACACCCTTGGTTCCAGAGCCTTTCTGGATTATCTGTTTTGCCGGCCCAACAGAGGTCACGGCCTCCAAGAGGAGTCCAAGGGTACCGGAACATTCCGCCCGGGCCGTCGAGGGGCTGAGATACCGGCCCCGCAAAGTCGGCCTCGGAAGTCGGCGATGAGAACGGATCTGCCAGCTCCACCCGGGTCAGAGTTCAACAGCTCCGGCCACAGTTGCGATAAAAATAATCGCAAATGACACGATACAAAAGGGTCTCTGGTCGTCTTGGACTCCATGCCACTGGATCCCGACCCAGATCTGTCAAGCACCTGTTCTTTCTGCGCACCAGTCTCCCCACGTTAAACAAAGTCACGCACAGGCGTATTCAGTATAGGGTACAGCACCCTGCAGTCACCCATGGTCAGTCATGACCCAAGGGGGCCGAGGAAGATACCAAATGGATAACAAGTCAGGCTCATAAATACATTGCCTGTACCCAGAGAGTTCCAAATCTTTACTCCATTCGACAAAACTTAACAAAACTCTTATTTTAAACGGGCATCAAAATTCAAATGCGTTTGAAAGACGTCCACAAAGAAGTCAAGTCATTTTTTTTTCGTGGTACATTTAAAAAAAAAATACATATAAATACATATCTGGCATTAGAACACATCAACTTAAAAGCATACGTATTCCCAAATGGTGTTTCCACTTGAGAGTATTGTACATCTAGTTTTAAATGCACCATTGACATCCAATAAACCGAGCGGGCTGCTGGTTTTTTTTAAACCAGCTTCATTTATTATTTATTGCTCAACCCCTCAGCTGTGTGGGTCCAAATGTGTGCTTACATTTTATTTCTCTTTTCCCTTAAATCACACGAATGACCTCCCTCCAATTATGAAATCAATGCAACTGACATTGTCTCCTTTGGTCCACTTAATACACGCTGTTTTCAGTCGTTTTATGACCCATCCCTTCCTGTGTCAACAGGTAATATTTGATTTAGTTCAGTTGGGATTAGAGATACAGCCCGGAAACAGGCCATTCGGCCCACCGAGTCTGCTCCAACCAGCGATGCACGCACATTGACACTACCCTACACACACACACACACACACTGGGGACAATTTATTTTAACCTATACATCAAGCCAATTAACCCACAAACCTGTACGTCTTTGGAAAGTGGGTGGAAACTGAAGTTCTCGGCGAAAACCTACGTAGGTCACAGCGAGATGGTACAAACAAGCACCCGTAGTCAGGATCGAACCCGGGACCCTGGCGCCATCAGGCAGTAGCTCTACTGCTGCGCCACCGTGCTTCCCTAGGTTTTAGATTTGCCAAAT